>NC_051066.1:121532529-121697529 GCF_004664715.2 Peromyscus leucopus | reverse complement strand
CTCAATGACACTTAGACCCACATTGCCCTGGTCTCCACACAAACCCTCTCCAGACTACTATCAAACCCCTTTAAATGATGAAACCAATTTGTCTGCCTCTGAATAAAAAAAAAGTCTAACTCTCCATTTCCTGTCTCCTCTCTTATTACTAAAAGCATCTCTCTCATAGCTGGGTCTGTCACACTGATTCTTAGACTCCACCTACACTGTACTTTACCCTGTCTTCAAAACATAACACAGTCTATTCCTTTAAAACACAGCTCTCTTACAAGTCCCAGGTCACTGAGGACCCCTAGAATACCACATCTTCCTCTAATCTTGTTTTTTTTTTTTTTCTTGTTGTTGTTGTTGTTTCATGGGGGCTTCCAGGAACCTAAACTCTCTGCTCTCAGATACAACAGGATCTTGCCTTCCTGTTGTCTTCCCTAATAGGCAGAACGTTTTCCTTACTACAAGCCTTCCATTCTGTGTTTGTTTCTCACTACTGAACTTTCAGGTCATTATTTAGTGGGTGTGGCCATGGATGGTCTCCAATCTCCATCTAACAGGACTGTTTATTTTGATCCTTGCCCTCTTCAATGGCTAATCATGCTTTACTTCTTCCACAATTAAACAGATACAACATGAAATGGTTATGAGTATTTCCCATGGAGATCTGGGTTTGGACTCTATTGAAAAACTGCTCATCTGGGCAAAAATCCCTTCTATGCCCTCCTCTTTTATAGGATGCCTTGAACCTTGTAGGGAGCATCAGTGGTCCCACCTTTCTGGGTTACTGGAGGCATCCCATAGTTCACCCTTGTTTTAGCTGTCGAGTTAAATGCTGAGACCATGTATACGCAGGCCTGTTTCTACCTTCCAGCCGACTAGTTAAGAGTGTAAATCCTGGCAGCTACACTTCCTCAAATGACATTTAACATCTGTTATCATTATATTTCTGTCTGTCCTGAACTAAAAGAACAATTTTTATTTCATTGTTGGTAGCTTTTGGCCTTACCTTCATCAGAGACGAAGGGTTTATGAAGCAAGTTTTTCTGCCCAAAGGCCATCACAAAGTAACTACACTAATGCAAGAACAAATTTCCTTTCTTTTAACTGTGTGTGCTATACTCATGCGTGTCCATGTGTGTATGTGTGCGCGCGCACACGCATGCACACGTATCATATGGTGCAATAGCCCATGTGGCTGCATGGAGAGATCAGAGGTTGAATTCAGGATGTGTGTCTCAATCAGTCATCTATCTTATTTTCTTCTGAGACAGTTCTGTCACTGAACCTAAAGCTTGCTGTTTTGGCAGAGTGACTAGCCAGCAAGTCCTCAACACCTGCCTATGTATGACTACCCTCCAAGCCCCAGGATTACAGCTGCATGCCACAATGGAGTCCAGTGACCAAAGTGTGGTGGTATTGTGTTCCCCAAAATATTGTGTACCTTAATAAACTTATCTGGGGTCAGAGAACAGACAGCCACTAGATACAAAGGCTAGAAAATGGTGGCACTCACACCTTCAATCCTAGCATTCCAGAGATAGAAATCCCTCTGGATCTCTGTGAGTTCAAGGCCACATTGGAAATAGCCAAGCATGGTGACACACGCCTTTAATCCCAGAAAGCCAGCCTTTAATCCCAGGGAGTGGTGGTAGAAAGCAGAAAGATATATAAGGCGTGAGGGCCAGAAACTAGAAGCATTTGTCTGGTTAAGCATTCAGGCTTTTGAGCAGTAATTCAGCTGAGACCCATTTGGGATGAGGACTCAGAGGCCTCCAGTCTGAGGAGACAAGACCAGCTGAGGATCCCGCGAGGTGAGATAGCTGTGGCTTGTTCTGTCTCTCTGATCTACCAGCATGGACCCCAATAACTTGCCCCTCAGGTTTGATTTTATTAATAAGAACTCTTAAGATTGCTGCTACACCAAAGCTCAGGTCTTTATGTTTGCATGGCAAGTACTTTATCCATGGAGCCATCTTGCCACCCACCCAAGAACTTTCAATAGCATAGTTAATTCATGTACAGTGGTAGTTTTAGTTTAGATTAGCCAGGCTCTCTCTTGATCTAGACTGCTGCTCATGGTAGAACCTGTGCCACACTCAAGGAATAATGCTGCTTTCACTTCAAAAGATCTGGACAAGCACTGTCAGATTTCCAAATCATCATCAACTGTGTGGAGGATTTGGGGAGAAAGGAACAAAGGGAGGATCGGCCAGGTGGGATTTTAAAACAAATATCTGATTGTGGTAACCTTGTTACTCCCCTTCCTGAGACCACTTACAGCTATCTGTCTACTACTTGCATTTGGTCCTTGTATTTTGATCTATTCATCAAATTGTCTTCCCTAGGGTTCAATAGTTCCATCACCAAATGATGCTTTAACAAGGCTTTTGGTCTCTACCATCAGAAGCCCCAATTCCTTTAATCTTCTAGATTAAGCAACATGGACCTTCTACCAAAATCACTTCTAATTATGGTTCTCTTTTCATAGCATCCTCCTCTGTAGCCGGAAATTTTTCAATCCTGCCCAGTCTGCAGACCTGCAGATACTTAGAAAATAATCACTCTGAAGCTTATGTTAAGTACGAACTATATGGCCTATGGATTCAGCTTCTGGCTTGCTAATTCTTTCATCTTAAATTAACCCATTCCTATTAATCTATATGTTTCCACATGGTCATGGTGTTACTGATCTGCTGGCATCTTGTTGCTCCTTCATTGGTGGCTAGAGTCTCCTCTCCTCTGCCTTTCTTCTTCCTGCCTCTCTTGGATTTCCTGCCTGGCTATAACCTGACTCACAATAGGCCAGAGCAGCTTCTTTATTAACCAATCATAGCAACATATAATCACAGCATACAGAAAGACATCCCACAGCACTTCCCCTTTTCTGTCTAATCAAAAAGGAAGGTTTTAACTTTAACATAGTAAAATTACATATAACAGAACAGCTATCAAGCAAGAATTACAGTTATAATATCTAGTCTATTTGTATTTGGCAAAATTAAAGAAAATATTCTATCAACTATCCTATGAGTCTAAAGTTTCATATTTATCTTTTATCATAACCAAAGAAAATTATAACTATCTAGTCTTCAACTACATCAAAGACCCCAGAAGGATATAATATTAACTAAGCAAACAGGAAGTGCATTGCAAGCAACTTCTATAATTCTAGAAATGATAGAGTTGCCTGGACAGTCACCCAGAGTTCCTCTGCAATGTTGGGGCATCCATCTTCAGCCTTTAAGCCTAGAGTCTCTCAGTTGTTTTTCTCTGTGTCCTATAGAATGCTGGCAGTTTCCTCTGCAAAGCAGGAGCCTGAAGGTCCATCTCACCCTGTTTTGGCAAAGTTCAGTGGTCATTTTCTCATGGGTCCTGCATGTCCAGCTTATACAACATACTGTCAAGCAGTCCAGGCAAGAGCAGTTTCTTGCCCAAATGGCTAACTTTTGCCATAAAGAAAGCAAACTCCATATGGTGCCCATCATCTTCTCTGAAGTAGATTGGTGCTGCCAGGAGAAGATATGTCTCAATGTCCAGAAAAGTCAAACTTCTTAAAACATTTTAAATGACAAAGTCTGTAGGTCTTTGAAGTGTTTGAAGATTACCTACCTAATAGAATTATATCTATGTATACCTAGAAAACTTAACTAACATGACTATTAAGTTTGATTATCATTGATGAGTAATTATTAATCTGTATTTCTTAATTATATGTTACAATTTTAAATGAGTTGCATAAACATAATACCTTAAACAAGAGCAGAAATATATATGCAGTATAACAGAATTAACTTTTAAATTTGTATCAATAAACCTAAATCCATAGCAATGTAAAACATTTTAAACAAGTTGCTGTTCTTTAAAAGTAGATTCAATAATTCAATAATCAATTTCATCTGATCTATATATCTATAATATCCTCTTTGCTTCTTTAGAAAGAGATTGCACTGCCTGAGGTTGGGACACAGAAAATCTTTAGACTACACCCCACAAGACTGCTAGTACAATAACACATGACAGGTAGGCATTGTCTATGTGTCACTCTTATTAAGCTTGAAGAAGCTACTGAAGAAAAGGCTTCCAACCAACTCCTGGATTAGGTTTGTTGTTCTGTCAGTGGGGAATGCAGAGAGAAGCGAAAGGTTATCAAGTCCCTGTCAGGGAACTTCATCAGTATAAGACTGGTCTAGAGAGCACCTCCCCCCAGGATAAGACAGTTGCTCCTTTCTAGGCAAGCCATGAATTAGCATGATGTGACCGAGTGCAGCCAATCAAAATGAACCAGGACTTGGTACCACAGTGCTGATGTCCAGTAAACCCTGTCTCAAAGCAGAATTAGAGCTTGATCAATTAGCCACTTTAACCCACCGAAGACAGTTTCCAAATAAAAGTGGCCATGACCTGTCACTGCCTGCCCATTGTGCTCCACCAGTGTACTCAATAAACTGGTCACCCCCTATAGTGGCAGTTCTTAACCTGGGGGTTGCTACCCCATTGGGGGTTGTATACCAGATATCCTGCATAGTAGATATTTAGTTTATGATTCACAACAGTAACAAAATTAGTTATGAAGTAGCAATGAAATAATTTTATGGTTGGGGGTCATTACAACATGAGGAATAAAAGGTCATATAGCATTAGGAAGGTTGACAAACACTGCTCTATAGTATACCATTAAGCCAAGAAAATTTACTTTTTTTTTTTTTTTACTTAAAGGAAGCACTTTATGTCTTTCTTTTGATGAACCCAAATCACCAGCTTCACTACTCTTGCACTTTGGGGCCATTAAAATGGGTACTCTTGAACATAAACCCTCAAGTAACAAGGTGGCCCATCTGCTAACCCAAAAGGCTAAGTCTCTAAGGGTGGGTAACACATATAACATTGATACACTACATAGTTGATTCATGTTCTTAGCAGGATACAGTGGGATGGCTCCAGATTTTCCCCATATTGCAAAATACCCTGATATTTATACCTCGTAACTTGTTTGTGCAGCAAATAGTTAATGTTTCCAGCTCATATTTTTGGATCCTGATTGTCCTTGAATAACTCGGGAAGTGAAATTGGTAATAAAGGGAACTGCTGCATGCATTTTCAGTGTCTAACAACTTCCAATCCCTAAGGTTTCTGAATAGACTGGAGGGCAATTTTCACTTTAGTTTCAATGTTTCACACCTGCTAAGGTACATTTCTTTTTCTGGGCTTTGTGTTTGGATATTGCCTGACCCAGTCTTTCCCTCCATACCCCCTTCCACCTGCCTGCAGGTGCAGAATATGAATACCCCTATTACTATGAAGTCTTTCTTTATTGATTGGCAGATGCTTTGGTGGGAGGGATCTCTTGGATTCTCATATGGTACTGCCATGGGCATGGATCCATAGGTTTGGATTCCTATGGATCAGGGTGTATACTGTTTGGAGGCAGTAACTGAGGGTCTTTCCTCCTATCCTTGCTCCCTGAATCCACAGGCAAGCTCAGCAGCCTCTGCATGGTAGAGACACCACAAGGCATGTTGCAGCTGCTGATCTCAAAGCTAAGAGAGAGTGGGAAGAACCTAAAGCAGGATCAATTGCAGGACATAGCCTCCTGATGTCCCAGGTGGGAAGCCTATCTGGTTTCTGCTCAAAATAAAATGAGCAAACAAAAACCCAAAACAGGTCACATTTTTTATTTGAATGGAGGCCTTCTGGAAATAACAAATTCAGGCTCTCGAAACTGTGTATACTAAGAGCCTTCCTAGATCTGAGGTGCTAGGGGTCTGTGGTTCTGGCTGAAGTGGGAACTGGGAGGGGAGATGAAGGCATCCGCACCCATTCTTGGCACTTATAGCATAAATGAATCCCATCACTGGTACAGGCCTGCGAAGTGATGGAGGAGGCACTGCTATTGGGCAGATACATTTTTAAGCTGAAGCTTGAAGGTTGAAAATGATGATTGCTCCTCTTGCACAGGACTCAAGTTCAGTTCCCAGCATCCACAGCTTACAACTACTTGTAAGTCCAGCTCCAGAGTATCCAACATTCTCTTCTGGATTCAGTGGGACTTGTACTTACATGTACACACACACATTCATAATTTTAAAAAAGTCTTAAAGTTTTAATGTGGTGATATATTATTTGTGCTGAAATGTGATATTTTATTTGTATGTTAATAAAAAGCTTGCCTGGAGATCAGAGGTCATAGCCATAAACAGAAGTCAGGTAGTGGTAGCACACACCCTTAATCCGATCACATGGCAGTCAGAGTCTCTGTGAGGTCAAGGACACAGGCAAGTGTGGTGACACATGCCTTTAATCCCAGTACCAACCATAGAGACCTGGAGGTTTGTATAGACAGGCAGTGACAAGGAAGTGATGTGGCTGGGCTTAGAGCCAATGAGAAGGCAGAATAGGCTCTCTCTTGGGAAGCTACAGTGGCAAGGTGGTAAGCCTTGATCTCTACAGCTTATACCTCTGTATTTGGCTCTGTGTTTCTTATTTAATAAGACTGTTTAGAAATTCATCTATATTTTAACTTTACCACAAAAGGGCAAAAGAAAGGAGAAAAAAGGAGAGAGAAGCCAGCATTGCCAGGATGGGTGGGACAGGAGACCCATTTTCCAGAGCACACAAAGTAAGATGGGGGACCTCTTGGCTTCAAAGCAGCTCCAGTATATACTCTGGAGGCAGGAGCTTGGGCATCTTGGGTACTGCTATTATTGTAAAGTCTTTCACACAGGCTGTTCTTTGCTGTATAAAAGGATTCCATCATAGGGTTTAGCCTAAAAGGTTGAAGCAGAATGTGTTCCCTATTAAGGAAGTATAGAGCAAAAAGCTGCTTCTAAATCAGAATAGCATGTGAGCTACATGTGCATGAGGTTTTTAAAGGAGCCCCTTCCTAGTCTTCACCTGTCTCCCCAGTTCCTAACGACGATAGGTTTGGAAGGTTATCTCACAAGAAGCAGGAAGAAGTGGGGGAGAATATTAGTTTTAAATTGCTTCAAGGCCTATATATTGTAAATCCATTTAAAGTGACATTTTATTAAAATAGATTCTCTTATCCTTAATCCTTGTAATTGGTCTTTGGGGACCATGACAAATCTCCAAGGACTGTCCATTGAAGGGAGGAAACACCAGTGATGTTTTGTTTCTCTTCCTTCAATTTCCTTTTCCATTGCTGAGAATAATTTTGGAAATGAAGTGAATCCAAGGCAAACTTGCCCATTAATGCAGCCGTGATTAAAATGTAGAACGGAAAGTCAGGAAACAGGCCTCACCCAGCCTTCACACAGTATTAGTACGCCCACATATAACACATGTGATGTGTATTCCTTACCATGGCATTGCCTCTACCCCTCACAACCTGGAATGCAGGATTTATATGAGGCAGTTTGTGTTATTGGCCTCTGAGAACCTTCTGGAATGATATGTTCGAAATTTAGGGCAGATGGAAGAACTCATTTGCATTTAAGATGGGTGCTCAGACAGAGGCACTGTGTGTACTCAGGGCTTCCCTTAGCAGTGGGTGGCTCAGGTTGTGCTAGGAAGCATCCTCATGGGAGCACTGCATGCTGAGTTCTCTTTCTGGCTAAAAGGCCATATCCTTTAGAAGACAAGTCTGGAGCTTGGGAGACATTGGTCCAGGTGCAACTCTGTGCCCTGGGTAAACCTTCAGGCCTCTGGGCCTCTGGTGTTCAATCTATAATAGAGCAGGAGCTAAGAACGGCTGTGTCCATGGGGCCAGCTGGGCTGTACTGCTTCCAGGACAGATGTGTGTCAGCCATCAGAACTGCACCCAGGTGGGCTCCAAAGTACACAATCACAAGCATGTGGCCACATGCTCCACCATGTACCTGCCCACCTGTATGTGAAATACCCCTGCCCATGGCATGGTCTTTCACCCCAGGCTGTTGCCCAGAGGTGACAAGTGGTGGGAAGCAGACAGGGCTCTATGTGTCTGGGTCTACCGCGATACCACAGATGTGCTGAGCTGATTCCATATTTCCCTTTTTTAATTAGAATGAGCACATTACTTATATTACAAATTAGCAGTTTGAATGAACTCATACTAGAGAATACTCCTATGCAACTAATAACCAAAAGAGCATAACATAGCTAAGGATCCTATTGCAGTTACCAACACCTGAGGCTTGCCATCATCCTAACTGCTCTGTTTAGCTCTGGGGTGTCTCCCAAAGCCCCCATGTTAAAGGCTTGGTACCCAGGCTAGTGTTACCAGGGGATGATGGAGACTTTGAGAGGTGGATCTAGTGATCTATCTTCTAATCACTGAAGGTATACTCTCAAAGGGAGATTTGGAGTCCTGGTACATCCTGAACATTAGGTGAACAAGTCTTGCTATACCACACGCCCCCACCAGGATGTGTTGTCTTCCATAGGTCCAAAAATAACAGGGCCAATTGATTGTGGATTGGAACCTTTATAAAACTATGAGCCAAGATAACCCCTTTTCCCTTTGTAAGTTGTCCCAGCTGTTTATTACAGTCACAGAACAGTGACAAGTGTGCCACCTTCTATTTCTGCTCTAAATTCTGCCTGTTTGTGTGCATTACTATACCTGGATCCTATAGTCTGGACTCTTCTGTTCCAGCCACAATACTGTGTGGGATTCAACTGTATTTTATGTTATCGATTACTATCACTGTGTCGTGTTTATATGAACATAATACAGTTTATCATTTCTATTATATTTGTATATAATGACACCAGTTGATACTTCATTACTTGATTGAACTTGAGGTATGGACACACATACAGTTCCATAGTAGCCATCAGTGTCTGGCTACTGTGATCAGTACCACCTTGACTATCTTAATATGTTTGGTGGGCCTATATGCACACTTCTATTGATGTGCAGGAATGGAGTTTCTGGGTCACAGAAGATGAACAAGTTCAGTTTCATACTGCCAAATGATTTTACAGAGCGATACTATTTATAATCTACCATCAACAGAGAAGATCCTTCTCAACACTTGGTATTGACTGTCTTTCATCTTAGCCATTGGTATTTTTAAGGAATCCTTAGTTTTTGCATGATACCTATGTGTCTTTCTTTTACTAGCATCCAAAGAAAATACTTTGGGAAGTGTTGGTTTACACTGTTAACCAAGCTTTGGCTTCTTCTGTACTCTATAGAATTGCTGAAGGAACTCCAGCTCATTTTGGAGGGAGTCAGAAGTCTTACACAGATGATGAGAATCATTGAAACAATTTTTGGGTGTCAGAAAAGAGTCTCTATATTCAAATGACATTGAAGATTGCTGCTCTCAGTTTCAGATTGCAAATTGCCTCATTGAATAGTACTCCATGAGATGACTGGTCTGGTCATAGGTGGAAGTGACCTTATGCTTCCCTTGGAAAAGCTGTAAGAAGACAAATGCTAGCTCTCAGATTTGGACACATTGCCTGAAGTAACTGCCAAGATTCTATATTTGCAGAAAACTGGCACTTGTAAATACCAAGCTGTGCTATTTATGTAGCTGTTGCTCATCAATATATGTGGGGATTCTGTAATTATCACAAGTGCTATCCAATGGCTTCCGGAACCTCAGACAAGTGAGTCTAACAGATAACTGGCTGAGCTCTACAGAAACCACCACCCTGGGCTCTTGGTTTTTTATGTGGCCCATATACTTAGATGAGAGTCAAGGCCTTGGGCAGAGTCAAGGCCTGATGTGTAACTGGGGTCCAGCCTGATGATTCTCCCCCTTGGAATGTGAGTGAGCCAGAAAGGCATCTGGTCTACCTGATCTTGCTCAATTTCTTTGGGTTTCAGTTTCCATCTCCATAGTATTAAGGACAAAATCATATCTGCACAACAGGGAAAGAATTATTTGACATCTCTGAGCCTTAGTTATCCCTCTGTAAAATGGGGGATGTCACAAGCTACATGATAGGACAACAGGCACCCATGTCATTGCCTAGAGATCTGAAACCTCCTGTTGATAACATTTCCAGCTTCTGACTGGGGAAGGCAAGACTCATTGACAGAGAGGACTTTGTCTTATAGCTCCCTTTTTGTCTGCAATCTATCCCACTCTCGCAGTTATAATGACCTCAGATTATATTTCATTACTTGATTGAACTTGAGGTATTGATGCCCATATAATTCCACAAGCCACATATACCTTTATTCTGCTCTCTCTTATAAGCATGTCATAGGAGAGATAAATTTCTAATTATTTGATTGTTTATTCTGGAAACTTTAGGAAGCCTTCTGGTGTACTCCTAGTTTCTTTGTGGCTGTCAAGTGAAGCAGAAGACACATGGTTTGGTTTGGGCAGAGTTCACAGAGAGACAATAAATATGCAGCCCTTTCTGTTCATCTCCCATCTTGATACATATAGAGCAGTAAGGAGTTAGTGTAACTGTAGTAGGTGAATCAGTAAGGTCAAAGGCAATCAAAGTGAAGCACTGGCCAGCATTTTGCTTCTTGCTTTCAAGATTATTACTATTTTTTTTGGCAGTTTTTCTTATATATGACAGAAGTCCTGCTCCTTACACAGTAGAGCCTTTGTTCTGCTTTTACTGGTCATGTAGCTCCAGGGCCTTGGAGATGTCTCATCTACTTAGAACAAAAAGGTATAGAGTCTTCCTCTCTGTGTGCTGGCCATACCTGAGTGTTTAAAATCCCTGGTAGTGCCTAAGATCCCTAGGAGGTTAGAGTTGGGCAATATTAAGTCTTTTGTTGTATTGTCAGAGCTCCAGCCTCTTGAGGGGGCTGTGCCCTGCTGAATCATACCAGGTCATAGTTGTCTAATGATGGGATATTCAGGTGATCAGACCCTTTCTTCTTCAACTGTATAAACCATGAATGAAGTTTCCTTTATTTAACAGATGGAGAAACCATGATACTAAAGGGCAGGGGACTTGATCATGGTCATGGAGCTGGCCAGTAGGAGATTTTGGATAGAAAGATCCAACACCATTAGCTAGCACAGAAACCAACAAGACTAATATCCTCACATAACCATATTCTTTCTCTTCTAATGAATGGGCTTACAGTCAGAACTGTACCCCCTAAAAAACAAGAGCAAGAGACCCTTGGAAAATGCTCAGTTGATTTGAAGACATTCTAAGCAGCATGGATATATCTCAGTAGAATGCTTTCTTAGCATGCATGAGGCTTTGAATTTGATTGCAGAATCATAGAAGGAAAGGAAGAGACAGAGACAGACAGACACACACATACACACAGACACAGACACACACACAGACACACACACACACACACACACACACACGAGAGAGAGAGAGAGAGAGAGAGAGAGAAGAGAGAGAGAGAGAGAAAGAGAGAAAGAGAGAAAGAGAGAGAGAGAGACAGATTCTTCCCTGGATGCTCAGCAGATAGAATTTTGTTGTAGCTTGTTAATAGACAGATCAGATGGAACACAGTAGCAGTCTTCCCACAGCTTAAAGAGGACACTTTCTTCCTTCTCTTTTCTTGCTATGTCTCCATGCCAACATGATCACTAAACCAAGTCCATATGAACAGATTCACAGAACAGCTTTCTACTTCCTTTCTGACACCCCTTCTGCTAAGGGCCAGAATATCTTATGAGGCATGCCACAGCACATCACATATTTAGTCACACTGGGATTTTTCTGGTTTGAACAGATTCCTCCCCTTATTGATTTGTCTATTTACTATAGGAAGGGACACAGAAAATATTTTTTTTTTGTTTTGTCATTTTTAGCATAGAAAAGTCAGATTTCTTTTGTCATTAAGACAAAGAGTAGGGCAGAGTGTCTGGCTGTTGGTGAGGGTTCTCAAGAAAACAAGAACTGGTCATGTGTCACAAAGGTCACATGACCGCACTCTTCAGAGTTAAAGGGGAATCAAAGGAGCGGATGTTGTCCAGGTGTCTAAAGTACGGACGAAAGTGGGTCAATTGAGGAAGAGGAGGAAGGTCACAGGACCATAAATGAAGTTGGAGACCTTGGCAGGACCAGACCATGCAGTTCTGATTTTCAGGTGTGCTTTTAAAACACACTGGATTTCTTCATGAAATATGGACATGATGGAGAGAATTATCCACTCTCACTGTGGCCCAGAAGAGATGGCAGTGGCCTAAACAAGGGGAAAACCAATAGAAATGGAGAGAAAGAGACCGGATCAATACATAGAACTTCCTGTTGTGTGGGAAGACAGAAAGACAGTCGGTCCTGCTTTGGAAGTTTCCAGCCCAAGCAACCCAATGCTAAGATGGCAAGGCCAAAGCATCAGGAGTTTTGCAGGAAGAAAAGCTTTTTGCCTTTGAAACCTCACAACTCTATTTCAGATTACATCTGACTCCATGCAGATAAGCAGATCCAGGAAAAATTATTTGAGTTGCCAGGGGACATACATACATATACGCATGTACACACATGCATGTGCGCGCGCGCGCGCGCGCGCGCACACACCTCATACACTCAATGTATACAGTTATTTTTCATACACTACAGTTATGGTCTGATGTGTTTCACAAAAAGGTTAGAACACCATAGATGTACATGTATAATGTGTGTGACATGTACATTCACATCTAAGCATGAGCATAAAATTGTCCTCTAGGACCTCCCTCTATAAAGGATACTAACTAGTCTTTCCTCAAGCAGACTCTGTCAAACCAAGGTGATGAAATCAAATAAACTAGGGCTGTGTCCAGGAGAGCATGGGAGGGCTCAGGACCAGCCAAAACGGCTGATTCTGTTACAGCTTCAGACGCTGAGAAGCATTATGCTAACTGCCAAAAATATACCTCTGCCGAATCCCCATGGTCACAGCAGAGAAAAGGCAGTTTTAACAAGTTCAAGAAGGGAGGGAAATCTGCAGGCTTCCACCTTTGTGCATAAAACAACAGCAATCAGAATGCTAATGAAGTAGCTGACAAGACAGATCCCATGATTACCTTTGGAATCATAGGGGAAGCAGTGGGGAGCCAGCCAGCCTTTCAGTATTATCAGGCTAAGTCAGGAGAATCAAGGATAAGCCTGATAGTGAGAGCCACCTTTGGACCTAATTAGCATTTATGCTTGGTGATTTCTCGGTAGAATAAAAGAGCATGTTATCAAGGGATCTGTTTGCAAGTGGTTTCAGAAGTGGTCAAAGGAACCTTAGGACATGTCTCCAACTAAGAGTGCCATTGTTAGCCAAGTACATAGATACTGATCAAAACAATGAACACGTGGGCCTCATCCCATGACATCCCATCCCATCTTGGGTCTTATCTCATGGCAGTGGAAGAATTGGTGGCTGACAGTTACTCCCAATGTCCTTCCTCCACCACCTCCTTTGGGTATGGCTCCTAATTCCTCAAGAAAAGGAGTTGAATAGACTAAAAGGACATTCCTTAATGTGAGAAGAGATTCCCCAGAAATGTGAAAAATCTGAAAAAGTCTTCAGGAACTCTGAATAGAACAAGAGGCAGTTGAGATTACAGGAATATGGAAGGGTCATCTAGCACGTGACCTCCCAGGGCCTTCACTGAGTGGGGTCCCAAAGTCTGGAGAGAACACAGCTGTCTGCTTTCTAGTCCTAAAGGTGAGAAGTCTGGGGTCTGAGTCCAGGCAGTCTGACTCCACAAACAATCCAGCCCCTCCCTAATATGCACGTTAACTCATTGATGGCAAGATTGTTGGAGGAGAGTTCTAGGCAAAGCATGTTTTAGACATTGCTCTCCAGAGATTGATCTGGTGCTGGTGAGCTAAATTTTAAAGGGAAGGGAATAGACTGAATCTAGGAAGATACCTTAGATGGCCACAGTCTGGATAAGAGATGATCACAGCTTAGTCCATGGTAGGAGCAATGAACATGGTTGAGAGTTATTATGCACCAGACACTGAATTTAGCATCCACTGCAATTCTTTGTTTGTCTCTTTAAGGTAGGTGCTAGCCTCATTCCCAAACACCGGGAGGGAAACTGATATCCACAGTATTAAAGGTCAAACAGGAATTGCATGGCACAGCACTCCTGACCCTCACACTAACACTGCATATGATGTTAGAATGAATGACATTTTCTGTGTTACAAAGTCACAACACATGGCTGGAGGAAACACACTGAAGGGAACAGATGTTTTAAAATGAGGCAAGATCCTTACTGTTCACAGCTCATGAATTAGGAGAGGAAATGTGTGGGCTACATGGAAGAAAAGCTGTCTGGGAGAGGATGGCCAGCAAGACATCACATCATACACCTGAAGAGAGTGTTGACAGCTCTTCCATCTGTGTGTCGGTGTTAGAGCTGGGTAGCCCCAGACTCCCCACCGTTCACTTGATGAGAGGCATGGCATCTTTTTCTCCTTCTCTACCTCTAAGACATTGTGCAAAAAGCACTGAGAGTCTGCCTAAACTATTGGCCTCAGGAGGTTCCAGGGCATACTTGCTGCATCTGAGTATTCTCTGATACTCTATACTTATGGCACATGGAGACAGGAAGAAGATACAGAGGAAGTTACCTGTCTGAGTTCTACAGGCTGAATTCAGCATGTGGGACAGATATGGGTGGATTCCTGCTTGGGCAAACCCGTTAGAAAGGTCTGGAACATGTAGCAGGTATATTCTGCAGCCATCATCATCCCTGGGCACTTATGTTTCTGAGCACCCCAACACTAGGCATTTGCATGAGGGCTTTGGAGGCTGCCTGGCTAACCTGGATGTAGGCTTGAGTGGAAATGTAGAGATAAGGCTGCTTCAACCAATAGATGACATGGAGTTCAACTCCCAGTCCCCTTATATCCAGTTTGGAACATATGAGATGGTGTCCTTTAACTCCCGTCATGCCAGTTTTCCAACAGGGCTGCCCTCCAGCGGGTCTGCTCAGGAGTACCTGGCTTCACCGAACCCTCTTTCTCGGCTGCCCCCACTCTATGCCTTATCCTGACAGGACACTTCTTGAGGACATCCATCCCCAAGGAAATGCCTGCCCTGGATTCCCTGTCAGGGCTCTTGGCTGCAGGAACTCTTCCCCTGCAAATCCTGGGGGAAGAAATGATGCCTGGGAAAACTGACTTTAATATTCCTTTCGGTTCCTGGGGGGTGCAGAAACTTCTTTGCTATATGGTCAGATTTTTTGTAAGTCACACTAGAAAGTATAACTTGTACTATGTTTTACACCAGGGCAGTGGGGTGAGTAAAGAAAAGAGAAGACAAAAACCCAGCTCCTACTGGATAGCCAGTCCTGCAGTCTCAAGGCCTTATAAACATAGGTCTATTAAGATTTTCCAGAGAACATAAGAGTCAAGAAATTATCATTAAAAAACAAAATGTATTGAGCACATCATTTAACACATACAGGTATTTTCTCAAGTTACAGTATTTGATTATTTTATTCAAAGTGATTTTCTGAATATCTGCTAATGAGTAATTCTTTAAATGATGAAATATGATGAATCCAGAGGGCAGTACTTCATTGTTGGCTTAGCTTTTGTATCTACATTTTTCAGTGGGAAAAACAATCCTTCTATACATTGCAATCAACAGAGAACTACTAAGCGACTTCTCTCATGGTTGGCAACAGCGTCTCAAGAGAACAGAGAGATCACATTTATTTATTAAATATCAATAAGTAAGAAATAAAATACTGGGGCTGAGAGATGGCTCAGTGGTTAAGACCACTGGTTGCTCTTGCAGAGGACCCAGGTTCAATTCCTAGCGCCCACAAGGCAGCTCACAACTGCCAGTAACTCCAGTTCCATGGACTCTGACACCCTCACACACAGATATATATGTAGACAAAACACCAATGCACATAAAATAAAAATAAAAAAATATTTATAAAAGAGAAGTAAACTAAATACTTCAGTGGGGAGCAGGAGACAAGGAAGCACTTCTCACTGTGCAGGTATCTAGTCTTCGTATGCAAACGTTAGGCATCTAAGCACCATGCCAGCTCCTTATTGCAGAAGAATGAGCTAATGGACATTTCCTTTCTCCTGCCTCCACCTGGACTCTCAGGAAATGAATTTTAAAACTATGTCCCTCACAAAGCTCACTTCTCCAAATGCGTTTCTGTGTTGGTGTGGGGTCAGGACCTGAACAGAAGTAGAGAGAGATCAATTTACAGCAGACCTTTTTCTCTGTGACAGGGGAATGGAGATGGGAAAAAGCTACATCAAGATTAATACACGAAAGAAGTCACTTTGCAGAGGGGTATTGGAAGCCTTCCCTTACCCTAGCATCATCTAAGAAAAAAAAAAAGTCCATGAAATACAAAGCAAAGAGGCCAGGGTAGGGGGGCAGTTTAAGACAGCTGTAGGCTGCAAGGCCAGAGGCTTCCGGCACTTTCCTCAGCCACTGGCCCACTTCCGTTCTGGGGAGTGATTTTTTTTTTCCTTTCTTAGGAAGCTGTCTCTATTTCTATTCCATTTAAAAGGCATGTCTTTTTCTTTATCTCTCCTGGAAGTTGCTGGGGTTTTCAACTAGCCTGTACCACTGTTTCTCTCTGGAACTTTAATGTAATTGTCCTCAAGCTTCCTTTTGAGCCCATTCTAAATTATTATATTAATGATGCTTAGAATCTGAAGGGGTAGCCTCAGTCTCACGTTGTAGGACAGTCAGAGTTTCTGTATCTCCTGGAGTCTGAGGAGGTGGGGCTAATTTGCATAACAATAGTAGGTCAGACCTGGTGGGCTGGTGCCTCAGAAACAGCACTAAAATTCCAGAGCAGGTTACTGAATGGGGTGGGTTAAGGGTGGGGGGGGGGGGTTCCCAGGAAATGGGAAGAGGGCTCAGGAACAGAGGCTGAGGGTAAAGGAATATAGCCAAGTGAGAAACTGGGATGGTGAGGAAAGCTTATCCCATTAGGTCACAGGGAGGGGACAAAATAGAACTTGTGATCTGTTGAGCCCAAATGAGGCATGGTGGAACTGAAATATTTATCTACCACCAAAGCCCTCTCCGGGGGCTACTTACAGGAATGTTGATTTTCTGGAACTTACTAGAGGCTGTCCTGAATTCTAGAAGAATGGGATTTAGGAACTAGGAAAAGCTCAGACTTGTAGGGGTGTTGACTATTAGTGACTGGGGGAGCACACACAATCAGCAGTACTTAGAAGACACAGGTAGAAGGGTGTGTTCTAGCCAGTGTCAGACACTCTGCCAAGAGCATCACACATCTGTTTGCAGGAACCCTCCAACACAACCCAACGAGGTAACTGTGACATTTGTCTCCGCTGACAGGTAAGGAAGCCAAGAGTCTGCAAAGGCAAAATAGTTTGCCCGTGACTACCAGCCTGGAAGCAGTAAGGCCAGGACTGAGATTCAGGTACGCTCCATGGAAAGTGCAAGCTCTTGTCACCATGCTTTGTCATCAGCTCAGAGAGGAACGGACCTTGCAGCAAGCCTAAGGGAGACTAAGAGGCCCAGTGGTTTGATGTGGGCCTGGGGAATTGAGTCTCATGAGCAAGGGGAGGAATGACTTCAAATCCACTGGAACATAATTTACAGTCCTTGTTCTCATCCTCTCTGGACACCAGCTTTAGCTCCGTGTTGACACTGACAAATTAAGGACATGCTCAACACTTTTCCAAGAGTAAACAGCACATTCCACACGCTGTTTTAATCATTTTTTCTCTTCCAGGGTGAAATCCCTTAACCAAACATGTCTGTCCAGAGAGTGAGTTGTGGCTGGAACCCTTTTGACCAGACCACGCAGGTTCTCTTCAGTTGCAAAACGCTGTTGACTAAATTTATTCCTATTTTATCAGTCCTACAAATAGGACTGTGCTCTAAATTTCTTTGAGGATAGCTTTACTGCTACTGTATAGAAATGGTACTTATTTTTGCAGGTTGGTTTTGTCACCTGCAACTTCAGAATTCATTTCTTAGCTTCCTAAGTTTTTCTGGTGGAGTCTTTAGGGTCTTCTGTAGAGCAGAAGATTCTTCCACTTTGTTCTTTCCCACCTTTTAGTTAATAAAGATGTAAATTTTAAAAGACCAAATGAATGGATTTTATTTATTTATACTTTTGGTGGTACACAGGGCCTGTGTACACTAAGCAAACATTCTACTTCTGAGCTATACTCACAATTCCCAAATAATTGCATTCTTGGTATTCTTGACACAAAGAAAATTTAAGTGTGAAAAGTGACAGATATGTTAATTAGCCCACGTTTGATCATTCCATAATGTATCAAAACCTTACATCATACTCCATGAATATATGCAATTAGTTGTTACTTGTCAATTAAAAAATTAACCTCCTTCCCAGCAAATGGCAACACCTCTTGAGTCTGAGCCCTAGGCTTGAAGGAAATGCTCACGCAGATAGATCTGCCTTGGCACCTTGACTGTTTGCTCATAAGAATTGTGGCTTCTGAATGGACCTGGCTTTTGTTCTATGGTAGAAGATACACTGTGACAGGCTTTGTGACATGCACCTTCCGAAGGACATAGGGGAAGAAGAGGGTAAAGACCGAAGACCCTAACCCCACAGAACACCTATCATGTGCCAGAAGACATAGGGTACTTGTTCCAAAACAGTAAATACTTAATAACACACATTTCCTATCTCCTACCCTGGTTCTCCAGCACCTTACATCCTGGTTTCGGTAAGTCTAATGGTTAGGTGGTACCTCCCTTGCACCTTGCCTCCTGGGATGGCCAAGCCCAGGACCCTCTTGAAAGGACCAAGGAGAAAAGCAGAACCTCTTTTCCAGTGAGAGATCTAACTTATCATGTCAAACAGAAAATATGGGGAGGGAGGCTAGATGCTGAATGAGAATTCATGGTTAGGACTTCCAGGGTAACCTGTAGCCATATATGGGTTTTTACATTTATGCTAGTTAAAACTAAATGAAACAGATAAACAAAAACCTAGTTCCTCACTCACACTAGCTATATTTCAGGGGCTCAGTAACCATGAGTGGTAAGTGGCCACCGTATTAGAGAACACAGGTAGACTTAATACAGGAAGTTTTTTTGGACTACAAAATGATAGACCCGGAAATACAAGGCTGAGATGGAATGTGAGCTTTGATAGAACCTTGAAAATGCTAGCTAGGGGATATGGAAGATAGGGAAGGAGTTGTCTCCACCACCTACTAGGACCCCAGCTCCTTGGTTCCCTAACAACTAGCTAATGAATGGAGATAATCTTGGACTCATCTCAAAAGCAATCTGGGCCCAGAGGAGCACATTCCAGGAATCCATCCTTTAGATTTTAAATAAATAGCAGAAATAACTGGGAATACCATCCATTTAGAAGTCCCATCCAGGGCAAAGTTGTTCCCTTTCCTCAAAGAATGAAAAGGGAGATACAAGGTAGCTTCTTGATTAAGTGCTGGTGACCTGACTCAGAAGAAGCAAACTTACATGGGCTGGCGATTCATAGCCAGGTGAGAAAAATGTGAGCCAGGCCCATGGCAGCCAGCCCATAGAGGCTGTGAACAGTGCTGGCAGGTGTGAGCAAGCAGGGCAGGCAGTCAGAAGAACACACCAGGAAGTCAGGGCCAGAAGGGAAGCAGAGCTCCACATCTTCAGAAAGAACCAGGTTGTGTGGGAAGAAGGGAAGCGCATCGTCTAAGCTAGGGTGAGAACACCGAATGTGGAGGAAACGAGCTACAGCAGCGACACCAGAAGGAGATGCTATTTGAGTGTTCCCTCCCCTTACCCAGTAACATTCCAGCACACCCACCACCCCAGAGGCTCCTTCCACTGACAGTGATTTCCTCTGCACCTTTGGGGAACAAGGTAAGGTCATAGTAGAATCCTGAGGCTGGAATTAGCCCATTCTTAAACTTAGAAGGTAATGGAGGAATTAGAGAGAATGGATATGGACTCATAGCGGGTGGATTTCTCCAATCCCCCCAGACCACAGTAACCCCTTAAACTAAAGGAAGGAGAAATAAATGTGGGCAGCAGGTAATGCGGCAGAGGAGACCACCAAATTTTGACTCAAACCTGTGAACCGTCACCTGGGGATGGCAGAGGAGTGACGTTAGTGGTCTTCCTTGCCAGTCCTGGAGGGCCTTCCCTGTGGAAGTTCAGGCTTGATAGCCCAGCACAGGATCCTGTATTGACTTCCAGGAAGGGCTGCTCTATATGGAACCCACACCCCTTATTATGAGGTCCTAAAGGGCCCTGGGCACTGGAGTGCTGGGAAGCTGGAATGTGGACAAAAAGACCCCCATGATTTGATGGAGTAGGCTAAGGCAGATGGGTAGGGATCGATCCCCTCTAGGGTCCACATAGCTATTTTGCTGTCTTGAGAGGCCAGCTGGGAGGATGCTGATAGAAGCTTCCCCGTTAAGATTTGAATGAAACATCTTCCACAGGTTCACGTCTTTGAACACGTGGCTCCCACCTAGTGGCACTATTTTGGAGGACTGTGGAAACTTTGGGAGGTGGGGCTTACCCGAGAAAGGTTAACCAATGGGGTATGCCTTTCAAAGCTATACAAAGTTCCCAGTTCTCCCCTATCTGTCTTTCTATCTCTGCTCCCACCTCTCTCCTACCGTGATGTAAGCTGATCCATTATTCCATCTCAAACCTTCCTTGCTCTGATGCTCTAAACCACTGAAACGGACAGCTAATTGTTTCCTCTGTGGTATTTGGTCACAGTGATGATCAACACTGACTCGTGTATAGGCTAGCAGTTCAGTGGAGGAAAATTCTTTTCTGGGCAAACCCCTGAGGTTCCTGTGAAACTCCTGAGGCATGTCCAGGTTTAGACTATGAAAATATCCAGGAGAAGAAGCATTCTCAATGATGTGCCTTTTTGCTAAGTTTTACAGCCCTGGAGCTCACACCTAACATCTTGTGCTGCACCACCAAACAGCTCCCACAGCCTACTCATTGTGGTACCTGTCTGAGGCAATCCACTTGCCAGGTGTGGGCTGCTGGATGAGTTGGCAACCCTTTTCTTAGACTCATTTAATGAGAAATTGTCTTAACAAGGGAGAGAATCACTTTATGTGATACTTCACACACACACACACACATACACACACACGGCACACAAGAAAGAGAGTGACAGACAGACAGACAGACACACACACAGAGAGAGAGAGAGAGAGAGAGAGAGAGAGAGAGAGAGAGAACTGTGTAGGAAAGAGCTACATTGAAAGCAGGAGCCTGTAAGGCTCTGACCTAAGTCCTCTGCATATATGTTATGATTGCGTAGCTTGGTGTTCTTGTGGGGCTCCTAACAGTGGGAATGGGGGCTATCTCTGACGCTGTGCCTGCTTTGGGGACCCCTTTCCTCTTATTGGATTGCCTCATCCAGGCTTGATATGAGGGTATGGGCCTAGTCTTATTGTAACTTGTTTTGCCATATTCCATCGATATCCCTGGGAGACCTGCTCTTTTCCAAAGGGAAACTGAGGAGGAGTGGATCTGGGGGAGAGGGGAGTGTTGGGGAGGGACTGGGGGGAGAGGAGGGAGGGGAAACTGTGGTTGGGATGTAATATAGGAGAAGAAACAGAAGAAAACAAGAACGTGGGAAACAAAACAGGGCAGCCTCAGCACTCATGAAAGGTCCTTTTGAAAGCTGACAAGGTGCCCAGAGGAGTTTGATCCATCAAAGAGAGACAGCATCCCAAATTCATTTTGAGAATCTCAAGTATTGATTATTTACAGCTTTTCTCCCTCCCCCTGGCAGAGAAAATGCCTGGCTTGGTTGATCATCCCAGAGATTCAGCTTTTCATGTCAGGTGGGATAATTAGCAAACATTTGCCAGGTATTTTCAAACCACAAACAAATCACAGCCCTAGAAAATAATCCCTGGGCTTCTCCCTCTATTTGGGGGCAGACTCAATGAGTTCACAAAGGACACAGATTTCTTCAGAGACAGGAAATCCTGCTTCTAACACCTCTGCATTAGAAAAGACAGAATAACAAAGGATTTCTAAGACATGTGCTTTCCTAGGAATATTCACTGTTGACTGAAACTGTGTAAAGATGGTGGATTTGCCCACCTGCAGGGGAGGCATATGCACACAGTTGGAAGAAATAGAAGTGCTCTTTGAAGTGTAATCTCAGAGTTTAGGCATTCTAAACCAAAAGGATCCAAGAGGGGAAATTAGAGCTCTGGGTGTTCAGTAACTGAGCCAGAAAAGGCTGCCCTGTGTTCCACAAATCACACAAAAAGAGAAGTATTTCCAGGAAAGAGCGAGAGAAGCAAGTTCTGAAAGTTTGCTCTGGGGGTGTCTTCCACTTGCATCCATAGAGCTCTACCAGCCAAAGGCTACAGACGTCACGTAGGAAGCAACCACGTGTGGCACGTGCACCACCAATGGGCAGTGTGGGTTTGGGTGCAAGTGCTAGTAGGTGTGACTGGGTTTCACAGGAGGACCTGAAAGTGTGTGCCACTCTGCCCGAGACCCATGACTATGGCCAATTAACTTCATGAAAAGAACAGTCCTATAGCTCTGTCCCTAGGTCAGCTGTCTTGGGGTTTCTGTTGCTGTGAAGAGACACCATGACCACGGCAATTCTTACAAAGGAAAACATTTAATTGGGGCTGGCTTACAGCTTCAGAGGTTTAGCTCATTATCACCATGGCAGGACATGGCAGCACACAGGCAGATATGGTGATGGAGAAGGAGCTGAGAGTTCCACATCTTGATCCACAGGCAGAGGAAGGAGTCTGTTCCACTGGGCATGGCCTGAGCATGGATGAGACCTCAAAGCCCATCTCCACAGTGACATACTTCCTTCAACAAGGTCTCATCTTCTCCAACAAGGCCACACCTCCCAACAGTGCCACTTCCTATGGTCAAGCATTCAAACATGTGAGTCTATGGGGGCCACACCTATTCAAACCACCACAAAAGCTGAGGGCGACAGGACATACTTACAGGGACCCACTGGCAGGAGAGCACACTTCTCTGACATGGATGGGAGTGTACTAGGCTCTGGTACTTCTAGACAGACTCTCACCAGGCCTGGGGTATCTCTCCTCTTACCTGGGTGCCTTTCCCACATGCTTTTGAGCCATTTTCTGTGATCTTTTGGGGGACATTCTCAACTCTAAGGAGAGAGGTCTACTCTGATCCTATGTCTGATCTTTTGTAGCCCTAACCCTAAGGAAGGAGATATGGCTGAAGGGTGGGGGATGGACAGTGCCCTTGCACCCCAGTGCAAACCTCTAAATCACTTCATGGTAACTTCTAAATTTGTTCCATGAGCTCTCCACTTTCACACCTGTGCGTTCACTGCTGCCTAATCCTTCTACTCTGAATTTCCACACATCCCTATCCCCAACCACGCGATTTCCCTCTCTTGTCTGGAATTATACCCCTTTTTCTTCCTAGGTCTCCTTGAGTGACTTTCTGTCCACTCTTCGAGACCAGCACCATCTTGGTCCCAACTGTGCTGAACTCCGTCAGCAGACAGAACAAGCCGTGGTTAGTGCTGTGCACATGTCAGAGTCCATCTCTGGCAGTTCTTCTCGCATCATACTGATCTCCGGCAGGGCAAAGCTGTCTTTCATTCATTCAGAAGGGCCCCGTCAAGAGCTCAGGGAGTACTTCCAGATGTGCGGTCATTTAACATCTTTGCAGTTTTGACTGGTGCGTTCATGTGTCCATGCTAGCCCCTAAAATACTCTCTGTCCTTATGGCAATTATTCCTACACCCTAAGGTGGTCACTGAAAACTTCCTGAGCAAGCTAAACTTGCTGGGTAACATGCTAGTTACGTGGGCATAAAAGGATCTGCCCTGCATTGAGTAAGTGATAACTATACAGCTCATGTTGTGCAGTGAGTCAAATGTGATGTAAAGGGTTCCTCTCAGGAGGCATGTTTCTTTCGCAGAGTCTACAATAGGTCAGAGGTGGTCCTTGACAATGCAGCTGCATCAGCAGGTCATTTCTGTCTGCCATGCAGAAAGATTTTCCCCTCATCCTGCCCACCTGACTCTGCCTGGGGCTATATACATGCATGTGGAGTACAGGTGGCGAGTTCAGGATTAATCCACCAGGGTCTCTTCCTTGCAAGATTAGGACCCTGGAAAGGAGCCTGTGTAGACCTTGGTAACCAGCTGGAGGCTATGTATTAGTTACTTTTCTGTTGTGACAAAACACCACGACCAAAGGCAAATTAAGGAAGGAAGAGTTTTGTAGGCTTATGGCAGAAGAGGCATGGCAGCAGGTAGCTAGTGCAGGAAGCTGAGAGAAGACATCTTCAGTCACAGACAGGAAGCAGAGAAAGTGAATGAACTCTCAAAGCCCGCCTCCTGTGACTCACTTCCTCTCAGAAGGCTCTACTTTCTAGCAGTGCCACCAACTACATGGACCAAAGGTTCACATCATGTGAGCACATTTCTCATTCAAACCAGCACAAGCTATGTGGGAAGATAGCGCTTGGACTCTATGTGTGTAGAGCAGGATTGTGAAGGGATGGGCACTGACCTTGATCTCTGGATTTCTTGCCTTATAGATTCTAAAGTGCAGGATCCAGGACGGGGGCAAAAAGAAACATTAGAGCTGGGCGGTGGTGGCGCACGCCTTTAACCCCAGCACTCGGGAGGCAGAACCAGGCGGATCTCAGTGAGTTTGAGGCCAGCCTGGGCTACAGAGTGAGTTCCAGGAAAGGTGCAAAGCTACACAGAGAAACCCTGTCTCAAAAAACCAAAAAAAAAAAAAAAAAAAGAACATTAGATATCAGGAATTATATCTAAATGTTATTCTGTGGACTCACATCCATTCTTGTAAGGAAGTGTCTAACAGTAATAGCACATGTTGCCCACTTTGGGAGGAACCTTTGTGAGTAACCTGACCTTGTGAAGGGCAAGGGAAACTCCGAACCCTTGGCCTTCAACTGGGATGTAGAGTTGGAGAGGAGGGCTCTGCCATGTGCAGTTACCAGCACTGCTGTGGGAGGCTGCAAGGCCTCACTGTTTGGGCCAGGACCAGGAATCTCATACCTCAGATGTCAAAGCAGCAGGGTGCTGTTAGCTGCTGGGAAAGTCTGGATCCCACTCAGTGCCTGGGATGCCTCAGCCTTGTGACAGGGGAGCCTCTGTGGTGCCAAAGATGGCACCCACATTAATTGCTCCCTGCACACGACTCTGGAAGGGCAGGAAGGACTGGCAGGTTTCCAGGAGTCTTGTTTATTTGGTGTTTTCAGAGACAGTCTTTGCTAAAAGTAATTTTTTTTTTTGTCCCCAGGTAGGAGTGCAGTAGAAAGAGAGTTGAGGAGTCGATGATTGCTTTTTCCAGAAAAGGGCTCAGCTCAATGCAAAGCAAAGACATTAGAGACTCAAACTCATGTCTGATGTGACTCCAGAGCCCAGGATTGCCTACAGATCACCTTCAGGTGTAGATTGAGAATTAGTTACTGAATCCTTTTTTTTGGACCACTGTGGGCTTGTGACTAAAACTAATACAACGGAAATGATACAGTGTGGCTCCCGAGGCCAAATTCTAAAGACTATGATACTTCTTTCTTGCTTGTCAAAACCATTCCATGGCTTCCATGTGGAAATTCAACTCCTGGAGGCTACTGCACTGCAGAGACCACATGAAGGAGCCTTGACTGATGGGTCCAGAGGAGCCCTGCAAAGCCCAGGCCCCAGACCTCAGAGTGAAGAAGCACTCTGGAAGTGTACCATGTATCCTAAGCTACCCATGTTAGGTTGTCCCACCCACATGGAAGAAAGTCATCCGCTCCATGCTCTTTCTGAATGTTTGACACACAGAACCCAAGAACAATAGATGTGAGCAGGATTCACTAAACCCAGGAAGTTCATTTCATAACAATAAATAAAAACAAAGTGGATGGCATTGAGAGCGTTTGGAGGTAGTAACATGCCCAGTCTAGACTTTGGCTGGAGTTTTCTTGTTCTGCAACCACTTCCTTAGATACACAACACACACCAAAAACAAACAACCGCCCCCAAAAACTCTCCAAATGGGAACAAGGTGAGGCAAAGACCTTAGAGTCACTGTATCCTTTAGAGGATGATGTGGGCAATGGTGGGAATTACAAAACCAGAGGAAGCACAAGCTAGAGTAGATCACCTATTAAGGGCCAGACACTGGCTGTCATTACATTTAATCTGCTGACCGAGTTCCCACTATGTGCCAAGAATGAAGTCAGGTACAGAATCCAGTGCCCGTTCTCACAGGGCTTATGTGCAATGCTGACAGGCCATGAAAAAGTAACTGTCTAACAACAGATTACACAGAGGAAAATAAAGCATGGCGGGGAAACATGTGACATGTGGACAGGCTAGTTACAAAATGGCTCCCTCTTCCCCCAAAGAGTGCCATGTAAGTACTGACAGGATCAGGTTAGCTGGGAAAAGAATGTGACTTGAGAGATCACTCTTGGGCACTAAAATGAAGGACTACAGCAGATGTCTGCCAGCCAGTCTTTAAGAGATGGTACATTTGGAGATGGTGTATGACCAGGCAGGTAGGCAGGAGGGGGTGCAGCCTCTGTGGGCATTTCCTCTGTCTACCTACCTTCTGTCCTTCAAGCCCTTCAGGCCAAGGCGCAGGAGGGACTACTTACACAGAGCACGTGGAGGACCACCGCTCCTTGTCGTCGGTCTTCATTGGAGAAGATGTCCCTGGGGAATTCATGCAGGGCTAGAGAACAGAGAGAGAGAACGAGCTCAGTACAGATGACCTTTTGAATACAGTTGATCTAAGACAACACCCCCATTCCTGACTTTAGGGTTCCGTTTATTCTGAGTCTAAGAACTTGCCTAAGAACAAAACGAAAGAAACTAAAGGACTTGAAGTTCATAAACCTCTAACTAGAATTTAGTATTCCCTCCAAACACGAAGTGACAAACTATGGTAGCTTAGCATGACCTCAGCTCCAGCTGCCAATACAAATTTTCATCTAGATTTGTCCTGTGGTGTCTATGAGACACTGAGCCTGGGATTCCCAGGACACTGAATCTGGCATGTTCACGTCCCTTCTGGAACAATGACATGGTATTTGCATATCATCACTAGATGACTCATAACATTCCCTACAAATTAAATAGCTGTCACACTGTGATGTTTAGGGAATGATAATAAAAGTCTGCACACAGGAACAATTAAATATTTTCAACTGTAGCTGGTTGGTCTGTGGTATAGACGCATACATATAGAAGGTGTACTCCACTCCATTTCACTACCTTGTGCAGCTCTCCCTCATCGCTTCAGTGCTATGGTAGTTTGTAGAGTATCACTTGTGACTTAAGTAACCATCTCAGCGAATGCAGGTAGATCTCTGCGAGTTCGAGGTTAGCCTGGCCTGTATAGTGAGTTCTAGACTAGCTGGGGCTACATGGGGGGAACTTTGTCTCAAAAAAATAATTAAATGAGGAAGCATGGAGTTAGTATTACAAACTTGTTTTATAGTATTGTAATATACTTTCATTCAATATGGCCAGTTTTTATTTGTAATCTTAAACTTGATTGCATGCAGTGAAAAGAGTTTTTCTGAGCAGGGCACGCAGGGTTCACCTCATCGGCTGGTGAAGGGGCAGATCCAAGCTGCCCTTCACTTCCTCACTGCCCCGTCCTCACACTCCTCTGGCTTGGGGCACTCCAGCACCTCTACCATGCTCTGGAACTCTGCCCTTCTTTCCGATCTGACCTACATTTGCCATGTGACCACGTAACTCAGGAGGCAGCAGACACCCTGCCTGCCTTCATCCAACCTTTGGCAGATATCACCAGCCAATGAAAGCATCTCCCCTGGAGCTTGATGATGTCTCCCACTGTTTCTCTAGTGAGTAGTCAAGGTAATCATCATCACCAGAGGGCAAGGATTGTAGGCCAGGTATCATGAACATAGGTTTGCCACCCATCTTGCCTTGAGTTCTCCCCCAAGCAGAGTGAGAAACAAGGATGTAGGGGTGTGCAGCTTATCTGGCAAATGTCTGCGGTGTACATTGTGAATGAAGATGGTGATGAGACCAGGAAGGGGAGATAAAGAAGACTATAGAGGATGTCAGGGCTCAGTCCTGTGGGCAACCCCAAAGCTCTCATAGAAACTATCTCAGGATCATCACTCACTAGCTAGGGCATCTTGTGTCGGTGACACAAGCCACTGGCCATTTCTTCCAAATATTCAGTTTTCTGTTTCCAAGATAGTATCAGGGTAAGGCACCCTGTGGCCTTGGGTATTTGTGCTAGAGAGCACATCTATCTATACAGAGAGTAAGCCTCACCTTCTGAAGCATAGCAAGGAGAAGAGTTAAAAGTACTGATTACTTATTTGCAATCTGTCCATTCTCTCATTATCTTCATTATGATAACTATATAGATAAGAGATATTAATTAGCTTGGCTGTATGAATCATTTCATAATTTATAGCTGACCTCTCACTAGCAATGGCACAAAAGCTTCACACATTTCAGCAAAACTATACTTTGAATTCTGAATGTTGGTTAGATCCTGGGCTATCAATGTGAGGTACACACACACACACACACACACACACACACACACACATACAGCAAAAGATTAAGGTATTTTTGAGCTCAAACACATACAATAAACACACAGTTGTTATATGTTTGTGTATGTCAATGACCTTGATGAAGTTTTACTGTTTTTAGGCTTGCCTGTATGTTGCTGGTTAAACACACTTGCTACTTGTATCCTGTCCTTACAATAATGAAATGGTGAGATTAGGAAAGACAAGAGTGTCCTGGATACCCCAAACTGTGTGTTTCTATAAGGACACTCTTTTAAACATGCCACACTAAATGGTCCCTAGGAGGTCGAGGAAGTGGTTAGCTCTGAAACCTCTCTGCTGATGACAGTGTCTGCATGGAGGTTTTCTGATGCCATCTTTAGTCCTGACCTTTGACTTTTTTTTTTTTTTTGAGCTCTCCCAAGGTAGACAGAGTTGAGCCTTAACCCACCCGGTAGCTTCTATATTCCCCTGATTTCTATTAAAGGTATAATAAGCGTGAGTCATAAATGATGAGAAATGTTCCTTTATGCCCATTTCCAAACTCAGGAGATTGAGAGGGGAGCAGGGAGAGGAAAAGCCCTTCAAAGACATCCTGTCCATCCTTTCCTGCAAAGGTTAGACCCTTTTTGCATAGTGACCAGCTCCCATGTTTTCTGCTTGTCCAGGCTCCAATTTGGGGCTCTGAAGAGATGCCAGTCATTGTCCATACCATTACAGCTCCTCCTCCCCGAGGTCCCCATTGCTTTTCTTAGGCTTACTTTGCTTCATATAAAGTCTTTGGCAGCTGGGGCTTGTGTTGGGTTGGCTAGTGATGAACCCAAATGAGTCAAGATCATAGCTCTGGGGCCAGGCGGGAGGACCAAAGGCATTCAAGGACGATGGTGGTTCACATTTATTGATCACCTGCCTCAGGCAGGCTCTACATGTCACCATACCACCACCATCCTTTTTCATCCCCACAAAAGCCATCATCTGCATTCTGTACCTAAGAAACCTAAAGGACAATGACATCAGGTGACATATGTGGGGACTCACATCTGTCAAAGACGTGCCATACTTTAGTTAACTTAAAGCCAATATATCCCAAAAGGCTGTCTTCTTCTCCACTTCTGACACTTGTGGTCTTACTCAGTGATCTCTTTCTTCTCACAACTTCCTCCTTCAGGTATGAGCTGATATAAATTATATATTGCCATAGCAGCAGAGAGCAACAGATAGGTTGATTCTCCATTGACTTTTCTATCTTCAATGTCACTGACACCAGATGTTTCAACATTGGCTAAGGATCACAAATTACAGTCTTCCCATCCTCAGACTGATAAGATGCCAAGTTAACTTATTGATCACAACAGCTATCATAGAAGAGTTAAAAAGCCAGTAGATTACCCTGGAAGGCAACCAAAAAAAATCACATGTGGGAGCTGCTGAGTAGACAGTAGAGATAGACAGATGGTGAGGGTAATTTTGTCATAAATGTGTGGTAGCCATCTATTTCTTTTCTCATTGCCCAGAAGAAATAATATGGCTTTAGTCAAGAGCAGGCTTAGGGCAGCATATAAAGGGAGCTGAGGCCACATGGGAGATACCATGAGAAAGGAAGAAGTAGTTGTGAGTCTGTATCTGTCATGTGCCCACATCAGCACAAGTTCTGTCCATTCTCCTGCTTTACTACCACATGGATGTGGTAAGCCAGCAGAGTGAAAGAGTTTCATCATGGGCTCCATGTCAGTAAGATAGAACTTTGGTTTTGAATGCTTAGCATTTTGACTTTCAACCTCCTTGAAAGTCAGCAAATAGCTACTGGGTGACAAGGAAGCTCCACCAGAAGCCAGTTGCTCTGCTCCCAGACTTAAGCGTGTGTTGTGATGGAATGGTGCCAGCCATCACTCCACAGGGAATTTCCATACATTTTCTCATGACCAATCAGGTCTTCTAAAAGGAAAGACGTCTTTAACCAATAGCCTGGAGCTTGTAGCTGGTGATAGATCAGAGATCAGGCTCAGGATACTACTATGATACCAATTCCTAGAAGAGAATGGACAGGGGACTTATGCATAGGGAGAGAGCAGGTCAGTTTTGCCCCACTGTTCAGGGAAGAGTGGCCAATGGTAACTGAGCTCCTTCCATGTAGGCCAGGCAAAATATCCATGTGGACAACACTCTGGTGCTTTGTATATGTGTGTGTGGGAAATGGTGTTTGCAGAACAGCGTCAGTTTTCCACAAGGAACATATGGAAGCAGAAGGACACACTGGAAGGCTCTGCCAGTGGTCTCTGGCCTCAGTTGCCTTATCTGTAAATAAGAGACCAGACAGTGCAAACCCTCCAGGGCACCCAGAGAGTTGATGTCTGGTGCTAGGCATCCTGTGAGGGTGAATTTCTCATGCCAAATCTAAAAGAACTGAAAACATTTCTTGTGGATGGAGTAGGATACTCACTGCCTTTGGTAACACAACAGACAGATAGCTATAGTTTGCATAAAAGTCTACAGTATGGAATGGAGGCTAGGGTTCGATCCCATCCATGCTCCATAGAGTCATATCTCCTTCATCAGTAGATGGGGACATTGGTGTCACCTTTGTATAATTTCTGTGATGAGTATAAGCAATGTATATGAAACACCTATCACCAAGCTTCCTGGGTCTATCTAGCCTATCCTTAATACAATGATAACAAGTTTCTGGTGGAGCATGAGGCAGAGAGTGCATTCATCTCTGGATTTTGGTATGGAAATCCACCTATTACTAATTCCAGCTTGCCTTTTCATCTGTTTCCAAGGATGATGGTGAGTCCATGAGAGGTATGCATGTGATTCCTATGGTAAGGCTATGGGGACCCCATGGTACATGTGGCATGCTGAGAACACCTACTTATGTAGGGATGTAGCCTCATCCAGCTGAGAGCTTCCCCCTCATAACTTCCATCAGTTTCAGCTCCTTTCTTTCTTCCCTGCAATTTTCTTTGCAGTATAGCCTGCCAGTCTGGGGGCCAGCAACAGCATCAGTGCTGTTCCCATGGAAACCACAAAGCCCTGAATGGAGTGGATCCCTCTTTCCAAGGCAACAGCAATCAGTGTCCTTATGTCCATCTCCTGGGGCAAATTCATGAGGCCTAAGAGTGATAAATCTAAATGGAGGATTGCAAAGAGGTAGATCATGTTTTGTTTTGTTTGAAAGAAAAAAAAAATTAGTTTAGACACGAACATCGTCTTCAGACAACTTTGTCATATATTGATCAAGAAACAGCCTAGGATGGACACAGACCTCCCAGAGGTTACATTAGCAGCAGAAAACTGCTGGGGGAGAAGAAACTCTTTCATATATACACTTGTCTGCAAGCTTCCTGGTATGTCTACTAATGAAGCTTTGGTGAGTTGTCATCCATGCTCAGATGGAACTTTTTGGTGATACAGCTGCCCAAGAGACATTCATATTCTTGCAGTAACCCCAATAAACTCATTGGTGCACCAAGCTGTTTTTGGACACAATTATTTCTTTGGTCTGTTATTGTCTTCTTTTTCTGGGCGTAAATAGAAAGACTTTCCAGGCAAAGTCTCACAAGAGGCCAGATCCTTCACTATGTCTGGGCAAATAGAATCTTGGCCCCTGCACTCATCAGAACATCAGACTCTCACAAACAATCTTCTCATGACAGAATACCTAGTGCAAGTCCATTGATTACCCACCAAAGTGGGGGTCTGAATGCTGCCTACCTCTTCCATACAATGACAGGTGACTTCATACTACCATCAGACACTTTTGTATCTCTTAATGCTTCTCCCTCCTTAACCCAGGAAAACCTACTATTTCCACATTTCCTGGCTTGAACATTCTGAACTCTGCCAGGTGTGGTATTTATTTGGCTTCCCACAAAGACTTCTCTGACTTTCTGTAGCCCCATTGCACCATGGCAGCATCGATTAAATGCTTTTCCAGCCACATTGTACTTCTTGCTCATGAATGTATATCTTTACTTTAGGGACACTGTGAGCTCCCTGAGGACAGGAACCCTGCCATTTTTCACTCTATTGCCAACACCCACCAGGCAAGGATCCATGAAAATGGACTAAATGTCAAGTGAATTTAAGTGTGAATAAACATAGAGGGCCCTTTTCCCAGGAGGTGGCTTTTGTATAAACACAGGACAAAATTACTAACTGGGAAATGTTGTTGGACGGTTCAGTAAAACTCTCAACAACTCCATTCCAACCCCACTGCCCATTAGGACTGTTCATAAATATCCCTTTTCTTTCTGTTCCAAAGACTTGGAAGGGGGCCTTTTTACAATCCCTTCAAGGGTGGGTGGGACCAGGAAACTAGTCTGGCTAGTGAAATTGGAGCACAATACCAGTTGTATGTGGCTTTGAAAGTCAGCATTCAACTCACTAGCTTGCATTTTCTTGCCTTGGAGATCCTGAAAATACAGCAGGGTGAATCTTCCATTCAACTAGATTTTCTTGTGGCACATCGGAGTCCCCATTCCTTTTGATGCACATATTTTGTCTAAGCAGCAGGCATGAAAGTTACATCTTGGTTTTTTGTCCTCACTGAGATTTTTGGAGCTCCTTGTTACCCAGAGCATCCTAAGCTGTTGTGAGCAACAGGAAGTTAATAAGGCTCTCAGCACCCTGTGACTTTTCTAGTAAGATCTTGGCTGGCAGAAAAATGTAACTGTTTTCTTGTATTCTTTACTAGACCGGGAAGATGGTTAGATTACAGAATATTTATTCTTCTCAGTATCCCCAGTACTTCGCAAATGTTCACTTTAGAAACCAATACATTGTTCATAACCAAGGGTCCCCGAACAAAATATTCATGAGAGAACCGTGTGCAAGGACATGCAGACTGAACATCCTTGATTTGAAATGCTCGGGGGCCATGGAGGTTTTGTATTATTTTGGACTTTGGACCTGTATATAATGAGATATGTTGGTGTTAGGACCCCAATCAGAACACAAAATTCACTTATGCTTCCATAAGCACCTTAGACACACATCATGGAACAGATTTTATAAGTATTTTAAACTGATGTGTGAAATAAAGTTTTGTAGCGGGAAAATTTCCACATCACCTCATTGCTCAAGAGTGTTCAGATTTGGTGTTTGGATTGGAAGTTCTCAACCTGTATATGCACAAATTAATTTTCTGAATGTTTAGTCTCTGTGAGTGCATTAGGGAGAGTTTGATGTATTCCTTTGTGTATACAGGTGGGAGGTGGGTGCATGTGCACTTGTATGCCTGCGGAGCAGAGAATAACTTCGGGTGTTATTTCTCAGAGGTCACTACATTTGTTTTGTTTTGCGGTTTGGTTGGTTGGTTGGAGACTGAGTCTCTTGCTGACCTGAAATCTGCCAAGTAGGCTAGGCTGGCTGGACACTGAGTCCCAGGGATCAACTGCCTCTGCCTCCTCAAAGCTGTGGCTGCAAGTGACCCTATTACACCCAGGTATTTTTATGTGGGCTTTGGGGACTCTAACTTGGGTCCTTGTGTTTGCAGGGCAAGGGCTTCACTGACTGAACCAACTCCTCGGAATTCTATTTTCTTATTCCCAGATTCCCAGATTACTCAAGCTTCAGGAACGAACACAGGAGGAGAGATTCAGGCAAAGGGTGGCACTGGATAGCCAGGGGCTACGGATTAGTCTGAGATCTTTTGGATCTGGATTTGGTTCTAAGGATTATCTCTTAATTGCTTTGACTAGTTTATTAAGAAATTGATACCATGCAAATGTGTATCGAGTTAACATCTCAAAGAAACCCAGTTAAGAAGAAGCAAATGATTCAAGGTCCTCACCACCGAAGTTGGGCGGAGATAAGGCCAAGCCGAGAGAAAGGGTGTGCTCAGGTCCATGAACTCATCCTGCTAATTTCAGTATCCTTAATTTAAGGACCAAAGCAACATTTTAAAACATGCAAATATATATTTTCCATTGCTTCTATATGGTAAGAATCATTATCCTCAATTTCATACAAGTTGTCTAAGGCCCAAGAAGGCAAAGAAATCAGCCTAAGTCCACTTAGATGTCAGAGGAGACAGAAGATTTAAGCAGGGTGTGACTAGCTTTGCTGATTCTAGCATGTTCCTTTCCACAGTACTACTAAGGGCACACCACTACCATTTCCTTAAATTTATATTATGATTGCTATTGTTATGATATTATTTTGTTTCTGATACAAGGCCTCCTCATGTAGCCTAGGATAGCCTTGATCCCCCTGCATGAACTTCTGAAGTTCTGGGATTACAGATGTGCATCACCATCACATCTGGCTTTTCCTGACTTTTAAAAGCCTAATTCTTTCCTTCAAAAAACCAAAATGGATGGATTTAGAATGTATCACATAAAGCAAGGTGACACATCCCCATATGTGGAATCTAGTCAATAATATATGTATATATTACACATGTATACATGTGGATATAATATGACATGCAGAAAAGAGAGTAAGAAAGGTTCAATATAAGGGGACAAGGAACGACTGAATGCCAGTGATAGACATGAGTTATTAAGGAGGACATAAAGCTACTTGTTTTCTAGTTCTAATATTGTCTTGTTTTTTTTTTTTCCTTTTGGTGATGGCTAAGTGCATAGAAATATATTTAAAGCAAAAGTATCCATATGTAAAGCTCCATATCTTCAGTGGTTATTATAACTGCACAGATGTTTGTTGACATTTATACACCTTGGGTCTGGTTAACATCAGTGTGTGGTTTGTTTTTTTCAAATTTCTTAAATAATAAAGTTTATTTAAAAAAACCCAGAAACATTAGTTTTGAATGAAAAAAAAAAAGCATCTCCTTGAAGAGAAATCAACACCTGGTTCTAGAAGAGCTACAATGGAGAGTGCATCCAGCTATCAAAATGACATTGCCAATCAAACTGGCTGAGTTACGATCAGTAGTTAAATGCTTAAGAGATCTTAGAACTTGGGAACAGGCAGCAGAGGGATCACAAGTTTCAATGTAGCCTGTGCTCTGTAGCAAGATCCTACTTACCTGTCTGTCTGTCTGTCTATGATCTACCTATCTACATTGTGATATGACATTTGCTTACCACAGCTGACAAGGGTTATATAAATGCCTGAATTAGAATTCATTCTTCACCAACTTGGAGGTGTGAAGCCTTGGGGAAATGTCTTAATCTCTTTGAGTCTTAGTTTCTTAATATGCAAAGTAGGATAATGAACACAATATTAATTTATGTGGTTATTATGAAGATTAATTGTGAAGATGCTTATGAAATATGCAATACATAGAATTGGTTAAGTACTTATCAAATAATAGGTCCCTTTTAATTGAATAGTATTAGAGAGAGAGAGAAATAAGGACAAATGGGTATTTCCTAAGTCATTAGTGTCCACAAGCCTGGCATCTACCACTGTCACATGAAACATCAGCACTTATATCTCTTAGTCTGAGGGCTTTCTCCACATCTGAGCTAAGTGCAGTGCCAGGCAGTAATGGTTCTTTTTCTCCTAGAAAGGCTTCAGTCAAAGTCTGATGAAAGCAGGATGCACCCCTCCACATTTTATGACAAGTTAGTTGTGATTTACATGATCAGAGTTCTCAACAGAATGAAGCAGCTGCTGCTGGTCCCTGGCTTGATCGACTTGCTTGAACTGATTGGCTGCCTTCCTTTCTCTATCTCACAATGTTACTTGAAGATTCATCTACCTAGGTTCACCTGCTAAACAATGCATTTGTACCTGAGTTGGCCCCAGGAAGGTCCAAAATAAACATGGAGAGCTAGGAGTTCTTGCACTTTTACAATTCAACAAAAATTCACTTTTCCATCAAAGAACTCATTTGTGTTCAAATGACTAGTCTCATGAGCAGTTTTCCTTGGGCTTATTCTACATGTTCATGGACGTACACAATCTAATCCCCATTTGATAATCAGATCACTAACTGCAGGCTGGAAAACCATCTTCGGTCATTTTTTTTTTTCATGGTGCTGAAGTTGACTTAACGCTCATGACAAGCTTGGTTTCTACTTCAGAGTTCTTCTTTTCATGTCCACATTGGCAAAAGATTTTAAATAATCATCCCACAAACTTTTCTTCTGGAAGGGAACAGGCATTCTTTGGAACCAAAGAACTTTGATCATTCGTTACGTAGACATTTGGTCTGGCAGAGCAATGAAATCTAATTTGATGAACAAGAAACATATTTTTTTATAAATAATATTAACAAACAACATTAGTGCTGGTTGTATCTCTGAGCCAGCAGCTACCGCAGAAAATACAGTGATCTCATGAATAATGTACCATTCAAAGGTCATAAACATGGTAGCAGGAAGGAGGCCTATTTGCATGTGACAGCTTGCATTTTGTTGATCATGTGGGACTATCAATTCTGTGTCCATAAAGAATTCTCATTAAAGGAAATGAAATATTAAAAGTAAACATCCCAGTGGAATTCAGAATGCTGTTTCTTTCTTGGACTTCCTTGTTCCTCAAATGTTCTTTGGTGCCAATGTCAAAAACAATGTTTGAATGGATGATCTCAAGGTCCAGTCTGGGTTCTGTGTTCCTGCTGTTCTTACATTTGTTTAGTGATCTAGAGACACTCAGGCCAGGAAGTTGATGTAAATATTCTGACCGGCACCTTGGGGCCACCATGTATCTTGACATAGAAGCCTCTTTTTAAGGAAAAACTCTGCCCCCTTTCTCCACTCACATGAGGTGTGCATCCCTCGACCCCCCACCCCTCTCTCTTTCCCACTCTCTTTTTCTCTTCTTTCCTATTTTCTCTTTGTCTCTCTATTATAATAAACCATTTCTGTGCGGATGTAGTGTCTGGGCTGTGAATGTCCACCTGCTGGCCCATGGCTGCCATTCCCACATGGAGTTGATCACCCGACAGACCACTGACGCATCTGTCCAGCATGCCAGTATGGTTTCCCTGCATGCTCGGGATACCCTGGCCTGGCCAGCTGGGGGTTTCCCATGTGTGCATAATTCCTAACAGTTGATGTGCCCATAAACCTGCTTAATAGTTCTTTTAAAGAGTCCATTATGGTTAGAAGCTTGCCTAGGCCCTCGGCATTGTTGGAAAGGGGGAGATTGAATGATTTTTTTTTTTAAGGAAAAACATGCTTAAATTAGTTCTTTTAGGAAGTAATACTTCTCTGCAGGAACCCAAATTTAACATTTTCTCTCTTTAAGCATTTGATTTGTAGAAGATGAAGTGCATAGGTCAAGTGACTGGAGGTTTCAAACCAGTGACATTTTTAAATGTTAAATCACCAAATCTCAGAGCTAAGAGTAACCTTTAGTGTTCTGTTCTATTGGTCTACAGATGGGGAACTGAGAACCAGAAAATTTGGTGATAAGCACAAAGGTTTCCCTCTGTCTGCCTTCAAAGCCTGCTCTTTTTGTTTCTCCATGTTGTTTCAGGGATAGAAGCCAGGGCTCAGATGTTACCATCAGCTGACTAGCAGTGACTGGCTGAGCATGTATGACAGATCCAATGCATTAACAGTATCTGCTATGGTTATGGGAATGGGAATGAGGTCACGAGTGCTCTTTTACGCTGAAGGTGTATAGACAGAGTCCTAAAATGCAGGGATGACTGACTGCCCTTAGTCTTGATAACAGTGGTTTCTGCCACTTCTTTTGCTGGGCACTTCTTAAAAGAACACAATTTACTTAATACGAGAAAAAAGCCTAAAGGTATTTGTATATGATCCCTAGAGATACCAAGCATATCCAAGCATATGGAATAGGTTATTACTACCCACAATAGTTGCTTGAAATTTATGATAATAAAGGAAATGTCTAAGAAAACTCATATCCAGTTAGAGGAAGACAAAATATCAATGAATTAAGCTGTGCTTACACCTTAATTTCATACTTGGCATCCTCTGGCCTGTTCCTTCATGGGAAAATGTAGCTGTTGCCTGAAGGAGACCATCTGCCCCCTTATATATCTCTTGATCACTTGCATACAGTTGTGGACCAAAACATTCAATCTACCAGTCACATGTGCACTTCTTCTCAGAGCAGATTCGAATTCAAGAGATTTATTTTTGTTAGATAAGTTTCTGTGTTCAAAATGTATATTCCAAATACCATGCATCTATCTGTTAGAAAACACCTGTCACTCAATTCGGTTGGATACTAAACAAAGATAGTAATTAACCCAAGCTAAAAGTATTCTTTCGTAGTTGTTTTCCAAATCCTTGGATCACCACTGGGCTCTGGCAATGATATATGATCACTTTGAATGAAACAGACTAAGTGCCTTTTGCTTTGACTACAAGTTTGTGTCTCCAGTTAGGTTTCATAGGTGTGGACCAAGAGTAGGAACTAATGACAAAGGAAATGCTTTGGGAAGGCCATGTCTAATTACAGTGTCAGATAGACAAGATCAAAATGGGAGGGTTTAGAATATACTTGAAGGATGGCTAGTGAGTTTTGACTGTGTGTATGACTTCACAGGTGATGTATTGAGGAGACTTTGGGCTCTGTAATCTTCCCCTAAAGAGCACAGAATTTTGTTCTAAAAGGAAGTTGGATTACTGGAGGCTGGCTCTTGTGGTAGTTTTGGGATTATAGGCTCTGGTGGAATTTCTAGAGGGCTCATATCTTGTGGTAATATAGACTTTATTCTAATAAATCTGCTTTTGACTGTGCTTCTGGTCTTGGAATATGGTCATTGTTAAGATTATGAAGAAAAGTATAAGACAGAAGTTCTCAACCTGTGTGGGTCATGACCCCTTTGGGGACTGAACAACCTTTTCACAGAGGTCACCTAAGACCATTTGCATAGCAGATGTTTGTTTACATTATGAGTCATAACAGTAACAAAACAATAGTTATAAAATAGCAATGAAAAAAACATTATGGTTGGGGGTAACCACAGTATGAAAAACTGTATTAAACGGTTACACCATTAGGAAGGTTAAGAACCACCGGGCTAAGCCATTAAGAGACTTAACTTGAGGATTTATTACTTTTGTTTGCCCAGTCAATCAGTCTTTCAAATGTTGCTTCTGCCCTCTCCCTCCACCTCCCCTGGCTGCTTTGAACTTCCCCAGGATGTTTGGAAATTCCCCGGGCAGTTCAGGGGTCTATGTATAAGGAGAATATGCTTATTCAAGAACATTTTGGTGACTCCCCTTTTCTGACATTTCCCTTAAATCACAACAGTTCTGGGGGCGCCAAACTGTAATCTCTGATGTTTTGACTCAGTAAGATGACTGATCTCTGCTTGAGTTTGGAACCCCACATGTCACATATAGAGGAGAATCTATTAAGGGGAAAAGCCAACTGATATTCCAACCTGACATAACTTTCTTCTTTCAGCCTTCCTATTCCCTCTGCTTTCTTTGTTTACCATCCAGATAATTTAAATAATGATCATTTCAGCATTTTGTACAATGTTAATAACAGCTCCTACAGGAGACTTGATCTGCTGCTACCCACTCTACAACAACTGCAAGTCAGAAGCCCAGATTATATTCGTCATCATTGCCTGCTGCAAATCAAATTATAGTAAGACCAATATACATAAGATTCCAAAAATCTGTTGTTAGTCACATTAAGTCAGTCTGCTGCTTGGAGCAACTGTCTGACCCAATGCTAAGTAAGGCTGTAGAGGTGTAGGGGAAATGATGTTGATGGTTGGGCTGTCAAGATAGGATGGGAGGCCTGGATGATAACCTAGTTTCATACTGCATTATGTAGCTAAACTGAGGACTAGACAGAAGCAAGATTTGGCTTGGGGAGGGGTTACAGGAAGAGACACTGCAGCACTCCAAAGTCCTTGGCTATAAATATTTCAAGGTCAAGCCATCCCAACAAGCATCTGTGGAAATTCGGACGTCTTTGGCAGGCAATGCCCCAAGGCTTAGAGGCAAGATCTTGTGTTCAAAGGCAAAACAGTGTTGGCCACCATCTATCATGAAGGAAATAGAGTTGAGTTCTTTTGGAATCTGGAGGCTTTCTTCTGTGTTTCCTGTAAGTGTCATATTTTGATGTCCCACGTGAGGTTGGCAAATTGAAATCCACAGCAACAGAAGGCAGGTGTTTAATAAATGCTTTTCAAGTCCAGACAAATCTGCAAAGCCTGATACAAAGCAAACAGACAGGAAGCCGATGACAAAGTCCAGCCACCACATAAAGCACATAAAGGAGTTAGTTTGAATCTTTTAGAGAAAAATTCTGCTTCATTCTTGATTTAGTTGAGACATAGATAATAAATGCTACCTTTTTGTGTGTTGTAGTTCAAAGGAAAGAGGAAAAGGCACCACCTGGTGGGAGGGAAAGGTTCCAGATCACCTTTGTGTCATAGACTCTCTCCCATTCCACTGACCTCTGGGTCCCCTCAGAACTCAGGGCTCTGTGTCATTGGCTGGCTGTCTTTGCATCTTTCTTGGTGGTTATATTTCATTGTAGAATTGACTTCAGTTGAAGACAGAGTGAAAGAAATCTTTAAAGCAACTAACACACCATTCTTCTGAGAAAAAAATATGCTGAAGTCAAGGCAGCCTCATAATCTCTGAGATGTAATGACCTAGGTCATGATGTCACAGAGGTCATATGCTAATGTACATACTGACACCATGATCCAGGATGGATCCTGGGCCCAATTCAGTAAGGCTGATCCAAGAAATGAGTTCTCTGGCAGCCTCAGCATCAAAGAACCATTGTTGTATGTCTTTGAAGATGCTGGACTGCAGCATGCATTAGTCACCTTTTCACTGCTGGGACAAAATGCCAAGTGGAAACAACTCAGAGGATGATATATTTATTTTGTATATGGGTTCAGAGTGCCTCAGTCCACCATGCTGGGGAAGGTAATGTGGTGGGATTCCTTACACAGTAGTGGCCTAGGAGGCATGGAGAACAGGCTGGGACTAAGGGCTTGTGAAACCTTCAGAAGTCCACCCACAGTGGTCTGTTTAGAACATCTAGGCCCTAACTCCCAGAGGTTCTGCAGCCTTCAATAGAGTGTGCCATAAGCTGGGGAGGGGAAGCATCAAAAACATGAACCTGTGGGGGACATTTCAGTTTGAGCCATGACACTGTCATTACATGTCATGCTGGTCTGTTTGAATTCATGAAGGAGGTGGAATAAAACAATACAGCTGACTTTGGAAGGCTAGAAAAGAATTCCATATCATTATTTCTGATCATTTCTTGTGAACATTAAGCTTCAGGGCATTTCATGTAGCTCTACTAAGAAACTTTACTTAAATTATCATTTCAAAACACAATCCTTTCACTGATGGAGCCACTATTTCTTAAAAGTTAGGGTCTGTCTTTCTATGAAGCCCTACCTGCTTTGGAACCCACTTTGCAGAGGCTGGTCTCGAACTCACAGAGATCCACCTACCTCTGAATCCCAAGTTCTGGAATTAAAGAAAGGCATGTGTCGCCACCCCCAGACTTGAAGCCACTTTTTAAATACAAATAACATATTCTGTGAGGGAGCCTAAGGATTACATTTTCTTTCATAGTTCAGAATCACCACAGAATCAAATATATCTGCATCAAAGCTTGTATCTCCTATGTGACAATCGGATGAGGAGAGAGGAAAGGGGCTTCTTTTCATCTGATGATGGAAAAGGGCAGAGCTTGTGCGGAGCCAGGATGGAGGAAGCAGGGCCTGGCCTGAGTTTCCTGTGTCCTGGAACCGGAATCTGTAGTGGGGAGGGGTAATGAGGGGGCAGCTTGTCTTTCTCTAAGTCTGTGCCACAGAAGCAAATCAAGAGACTTATTCTCAGTGATTTCATGTCAATGGCTCCAAGTTGCTCCGAGAGAGATTCAAATATCAAAACGAATCCACTTTCTTTATGACCCCAGTAACATGCTTTAATGAGCACTGTAGGGGCCCAGATGTATATATGTTCCCTGTCTACTGAACTTAAGGACTCAGGGTATAGTTGCTACATTAGCCATGTCTTTCTAAGGCTGATCGAGGATGGCAAGGGAGTGTGCAACACACTCTTGGACCCATGGAGTCAATTGATCAGCTAAGGAAGCCAGAGTTAAGTATATAATATACAAGAAATACAAGTCCAAGGATGTCAGGATAGAAGAGAGCCAATGTCCAGAACCACAAATGCATATGCACATTTAGGTTTGCATAATGTGTGCATGTGTGTATGTGCACAGAGGCTTTATACCTGAATGTGTATATTTTTATATGCATACATACATGTGCCTTCATGTAAATAGGTAAATGTAAATTTAATGGTCTGAATATTTTTAATTCCCAATGTGATGGCATTGTGATGCAGGGTTCTTGGGAGTAATTGCTTGAGAAGGATTAGGACCCTTATAAATGTCATGAGAGAGCTGCCTATCTGTTCTCTTCCATGGCATACCTGAATATAAGGTAGACACATCTACCCAGAAGAAAAAGTCTCACCAGAACACAGCCATGCTTGCACCCTCATTTCAGACATCTAGCTTCCCAAACAGTGAAAAACAATTTCTGTTTATGAGATATCCAGGTTAGCACTTCATTGTAGTACCCAAAAGAGACCTGGACAGGATGTATGTACATTCTGCACAACAATATCTGTATAATAACCAGTTTCACACATAACCGTCTAAGGTAACACTGGCATTTCAGTATTTGGTCTTACATTTCTAATGGTTTACCAGGCTCAGTCAGTGGCTCCTAGCTCAGTTACTCCACAATTGCAATCACAATAGATATGCACATACATGGAGGTTCAAGCTCATAGTATCTGTCTGACACCCGGTCTGGAGAGACTCTAATGCCTGGGGACCAATACAGCTAAAGCTTTTTGGCCTCCCTCTCTATCTCCCTATGTTCTTTCTATATGGGCTTTCCTGCATGGGAACAGCTTTTCCAGTGGCTTATAGCTATGTATTTATCTTCCAAGACAGAGTTATGAGAAAGTCATGTGGCCTTTAATAACCTAACCCGGGAAGCCACAGACATCAGCTTATTGTGTTCTGTGCATCAGGGAAGTGACTAAGGTCTGCATGGTGTTAAGGGGCAGGAGAATGAACTATCCTTCTAAGGGTCTGGTCAGGGAGGAACAAGATTCTAGAAGAGAGTTATTGTAGTGAGTAGATAGGAAGCTGCAATCAATTTGCCCTATTTGAAATGATAGGTTTGTCTATGACTTTTTTTTTTTTTTTTTTTTACAGCTAATCAATAGCTATTAATGAGGATCAATGTGTAGTTTTTGAAGTCAGGGAGAAAGAGGTGACTCTAAGCCAAGGCAGTGGATAAATACCTCATGAAAGAGACAGATTTGAGTGGAACCTTGTAGACAGCATAGGCTTACATGGTCCAGAGGAGGCTGCCCAGGTGAAGAGAATGTGGAGAAGGAAGGGTAGGGGCAAGAGGGAACAGGCTACCCAGTGTCCTCTGTGGTAGGTGCTCTGTGTAATGTGAATGAACAGACAAGCTTTCCAGTGAAAACAGGGACATTACTTCATGCATTCTCATGCCATTGTTCACTGTCCATGATTTTCCTGATTCTCAAAATACCCCTGAGAACTCTGTGGGAAACTGAGGCCCAGCTTATAAAACAAGTATGCCTCTCGGGCCAGGTCTTCTAAGCCAGGTACCCCCTTTGATTCTACTGTAGTAGCATCTTCACAACCCACCTTGGGCATGCCTGAGTTTGTATTTCTCTAGGCTCAGAGAAGTAAGCAAATGCCTGTGCCAATCCTACAGCCTTTGTGTATTTTTCCTAAAAGAAAAGTCTTCACCAAGAACTGAAAGGACATGTAGAGCGTCACTAAATCTCATTAAAATCTAACATGAAATCCAACACTAGACCTGGTCAATGTCCCAATTAGCCTTTTACAAAGTCTCAGCTAGAGAGATACATCCCTATGGCATGTAGATTCTGGGGCATGGATCCTCACTGCAGATCTTGAGCCTGTGTCTGTCTTTCTGTTCTTTCTCCTTTTCTTCCTTCTTTTCTTTTCTTTTCCTTTCTTTCCTTATGGGTCTCAAGTAATACTGGCTATCCTCAAACTCTCTGTGTAATTAGGGCGACCCTTACTTAGCTCCTGATACTCCTGAGTGCTGCGATTACAGCATGCCAGCTGCAGGGCTAGGGGTTGAGCCCAGGGCTCTGGGTTTGCCAGGCAAGCCCTTTATCAACTGACCTACATTCATGGCCCTTGTAGTGAATTTCCTTATCTCATCTAGTGTCTGCTCTTGAGATGGAAGAGTCCCAGCCCCACTCCCAACCACTTTATTAAGAACGGATTTGGGAGTTTTTCCTCCACTTTAAGTGCTGGCCATGTTCTCTCGATCTTGTTATTTGTCTTGGGCTAAGCATAAGCAAGGAGTTGACTGTGAATCTCTATTGACTGACATGCTTTTGATGCAAAGCATTTTGGCACCTTGAGCAGTGACACTTTCCAGAAAGCTCAGGACCTCATGTTATCATTTGGACACTTCAGGGTCACGGGATGCTGGCTTCTCACAATCTGCTTAGGTAAGGCAGAAAAGGTTGGTATCGGGGCTTATGAAAGACCCCAATTTACAACAGAGCCAGGTTCTGGCACTGGGGGAAAGCTGGCCTGGTGCAGCCACTGTTCCTAAAATCTCCCCTGAAAACTGCTAGTACACACAGGAGCAGGTCCTGAGGTGCTCCGTCACTTTCCTAAATGCCCATTCCAGCCCAAGTACAAGTCTATCCCTAGGGCTCCCCTGAACTGAGAGTCCCCGCCATGAAGCGCTGCTTGGTACATTGCCCTCCTGCCCTGTCCCATGCTGATTTCTCACTCATTATTCCAGGCTGCAGTTTCAATGTCACTTTCTCATGAATGTTTACTTCCAGGCTAACCCAGAAAGCACAGGGACACTACTTCTTCCTCCACCATTTCCCTGGTCAGCACAGAGGAATTCTGCATTAGATTACTACAAGGATCAGGATACAAACCTCATGAGAGTAGGCTGGTGAAGTGGGTTCTAGATCCATATCCCAAACAACTGGGATATGGATCTAGAACGCTATGCTTTCCCTTCAAACAAGGGGTTCCCAAGTGAGCCATACACACGGCTCCATGGCCCATCATTCCCTAAGGGGTGTCTGTCTATTGGTTTTCAGGGGAAGAACATTCTTTCTGCCCAGCCTCATACATGCCTCTGCATCTCTGCTGGCTGGTATTTAGGGCGGATGGATGCTAGACTGGACTTGCTTTAGGAAATTGTCAGCGAGAAGGAGGGAGGCTTGGGGATGAGGCATGGAGTGGAGAAGCCACAGAAACAACTACCCATGGCCAAAGTTTCCATTCCCTGTGCCAGCAGAAGGAAGCCAGGGGTGTCCCAGAGGCATGTCTGACTAGTTTGAATTGAGAGGCAGCTATGGAATTGTCTTCTCACAGCACTTCACTAGTCTTGAACATGGTCCATGTATTCCTGGGTTTCCTCATCACATCCTTTGTCTCAAACCTCGCTTTTACTGGGAATTTCAAATACAAATGGTTATGTTTTTGTGCTTTGGAAATAGGTACACTCCACTCAGGTGACAATATGATACCCAGTCCCAATCTGGAAGGAGGCATGGGATTTCTTTGGATATTAGAACCACATGGGATAAAAGAACTTGGCAACTTGAGTTTGGCAATGGAAAATTTGTAATTTATGTTGACTGTTTCCAAATACCAGAAAGGCAAGTGGCAGAGAGAAAAGGTGTGGCGCTCAAGTGAACGGTCAGAAGCAAGACTGGGCATGTCCAAGTGAGGGAAGTCTTCCAAATATCTTGCACATAAAAGGTATGGACCACACACATTTTGGCCAGCCTTGCTTTCCCAAGGGAAACTGTCCTGCCATAAAATGATTGGAATCAGCTCTTTTTATGCCCTCATATTTTAATAAGCCTGACTGAATAGCTGAGTGGCTACGTCCATGCTGGCAATGTTCTATACAGGAGAAGCTGTTCATGTTTGACCAGTTACCTTAGCTTATGTAACCACACTATTCTTCGTGCCTCTATAAAACGTGTCTAAGACCCGGTATTGTATACAGCTTGGAAAGTAAAGGGAGCTCTCATAGAAGAGTGAATGATGCTTTTCCATAAAAGTGGCCAGAGCTCATATAACTTGTCCAAATACAGTAAGACAACAATATGACTATTTAATCTTGCAGTAGAAGTTGCTGGCACCTTCCTAGAAGCTCTTCACTGACTGATGCTCTGCCACTCAATGCTGGCATGCTGTCTGTTAACAGCCACATGCACACTTTTCTTCCGTTAATTACCCTTAGCTAACATGTTCTACTTCAGCCACAAACACCTGCACTATTAAGTCCTTGCTCCAAGAGGGTGGTGTAGTCAATGTGTGGCTAATGCAAGAATGTAAAGGCCAGTTCATGCATTGAGGTTGGACAGCTTTGGTGGCAATTCCCCTTCCTGGTCTTTATGAACCCAACCTGAGATAACCCCTTTGGTTGACAATTGTTCTAAGCCTCCAAAGGAATGTAGAATGAAATATAAAATGTGTTAGAAGTGGCTACTTAGGGGTAATCAGAGCAAGCTTTGCCTCCAGAATCATTCCAAATCACTGTGGCCCAGAACTGGTCCAGTAATTCCAGCTCTTTCTGATCCAGTCAAAATTCCCAGTCTGAGAATAGCTGCCATCCAGGCTGTATCCTAGAAACTGGCAGCACAGATCAAAAATTGGATTTGTCATTGAGAAACAAGTGTTTTATAGATGTCCCAGTTATTGCTGATCATTCCACAATCTCTTATTCTCAGTACACGGTACAGTTGTGAGTCTCTGTATTAATCACTATCTACTGCAAAAAGATTCTCTTTTGTGGGTTGAGGGATGCACCAATCTATGATTATAAAGATAAGAATTTAGGGAACAGTTTGTTATTAAGTCAATTATCTGAATAATAGTATTAGATTTCTCCCTAGGGACTATGATCTAGCCAGACATGGGCTTTTTGGCCCAGAAAATGGTAACAGGCATGGGTTCCATCTGGTGTTTTGGGCTTTAAATCCCACCAGACAGTGGTTGGTTAGTTCCCTAACATTCATACCACTGTTGCACCAGTGTACACATCTTGCCAAGACAGTTGCTACTACAGTTCACAGCTGGGTAAGACTGTTGATGGCTTTATTTGCAGGCAGTATGCACATAAACTTACAGAACTATGAAAACTAGCCAGTAGGGTTGAAGGCTACAGGTTGGGACTAGCCTGATTTCTCCTTGTCCTATAACTCAGGCATGTGTGTCTTCACCAACAGGATACTACCTACTTAGTTGGGGGTACTAGCACTGTGATAAAACACCATGACCAAAGCAACTTGGGGAGAAAAGGGTTAATTTGGCTTACACTTCTACATTGTAGTTAACCACAGAAAGAAGCCAGGATAAGAACTTCAACAGGGCAGGAATCTAGAGGCAGGAGCTGATGCAGAGGCCATGGAGGGTTGTTGCTTACTGGCTTGCTTCCCATGGTTACTCAGTCTGCTTTCTTATAGAACCCAGGAGCACCAGCCCAGCAACAGCACCTTCTACAATGGGCTGTGCCCTCCCTCATCAATCACTAATTAAGAAAAATATTCTACAGGCTTGCCTACAGTCTGATCTTGTAGAGGCATTTTCTTAATTGAGGTTCCCTCCTCCCAGATGATCTTAGCTTGTGTCGAGTTGACATAAAACTGTCTAGTATGACATCTTAATTAGAGTTATTATTGCTGTGGTGAAACAGCATGACCAAAAGCAAACTGGGGAGGAAAGGGTTTATTTGGCTTACACTTCCACATCACTGTTCATCATCAAAGGAAGTCAGGACAGGAAGTCAATCAGGGAAGTAACTTGGAGGCAGGAGCTGATGCAGAGGTCATGGAGGAATGCTGATTACTGGCTTTCTCAGCCTGCTTTCTTACAGAACCCATGACCACCAGCCTAGAGATGGCACCACTCACAACGGGCTGGGCCTTCCCCCATTAATCACTACTTAAGAACATGCTCTACAGCTAGAGCTTATGGAAGAATTTTCTCAATTGAGCCCTCCTTTCAGGTAACCCCAGCTTTTGATAAGTTGTCATAAAATTAGCTGGCACAGATACTATCATCAGGCTTTAAATAGTAACCAAGAGCAGCAACAATAGCTTGTGATGTTTGTGAGGGTGTCTATGGGACTTCACTGATCAATGACTAGAAAAGAGGCTCAGGGATTATTATGGAAGAGAGGGCAGAAAGATTCTAAGAACCTGGGTTGGGGATTTAGCTCAGTGGTAGAATGCTTGCCTAGCAAGCACAAGGCCCTGGGTTTGGTCCTCAGCTCCAGAAAAAAAAAAAAAAAAGATTGTAAGAACCAGAGAGAGAAGACATCTGCATTGAAACAGCATTTGCCAGAAAACAATAGCACTGTTGTACACTCGTGTGAGCTATGACTGCACACACACAAGAGCTGCACTAGATCAAGCCACCCCAAATTCCAGAATTGTTGGGGACAAGCTCATGAAGCCCTACATCTATTTGAGTAGTTATTGGCACTGGCAGTTGATGGCTGCTAGGAGAGGGAGTCAGTTTTCTTCAGAAATGCAGGCCCTGAAAAGCATGGGCAGCCGTATCAATAGATGGTCCCACACCTATGTATACCCAGACATCATTAAATGATAGGTGTTTCACTGATTGCCCAGTGAATTAAAAGACTCTTGCCAATTTTTTAAAAAGTAAATAACTCTGCTGCTTTTTCCCACTAAACATGCCTGTGACAGTTAAAATTGAGTATGGTTTTTATTTCTCAAATCTTCCTTTAAAGTCTGAACAGGGGTTGTGGGTGGGTGCGGTGTTCATGTTTTAACAAAATTTCTTTTTTATGTGAGTCCATGGAAGAGAATTAGCTTGAACCAAGCCAGCCATCCTTGTTGAGACACCTCAAATGTTCAAATCTGTAGAACTTTCTTTCACTGGTTTTTCTCTCTTTTAGGCTGAGCTTTCTTACTATGGGGTCATTGTTCTGAGAAAGGAGCCCCATTAAGGATCCCCAAGTTGACTTTTTGAGGGAAACTTTGACCTCCCCTTTTTTTTCTTCCAAGAACTGATAATGTTTAAAAATTTTTCACTTTATGACTGACAGTTGGGCATGGGCTACAGATAGACATTCAGGTAACACCAGGGGCATCTCTGTTGATCACATGCAGATAGGGGCCAAGGTTCACTCCCCATAGACACACTCAGTAAAAGTCAGCTACGGACTCTTTCGCTTCATGCAAGTCTATATGCTCAGGCCCCAGGGAACCTGCTGGGTCCTGACAAGGAGAAGGGCTGTTTATTGCAGTCTGGAATGCAACTAGCTAAGCTAAGAGCCTCAGAGACAAAAGATGTAATACACAGCAAACATAGTTAAGATAGAACTTTTCAAAGAGTCAAAACATGGAGTGGGCAATCATTTGTGGCACACACCCAGAAAGTCTGTTTTGTTTCTGGTGTTTGTGGGTATGGAACACTAAGGCATCTTCCCTTTGGGGAAGGAACAGCTGATGAATTGACAGTTGGCCTGAAAGATTTATGTCTGATGTCCTATTGTAGCCCCTCTGCATCTCAACTCAGATTCTGACCCTCTACCCAAGTGTCCATCATTTTTTTTCTGCATAATGTGCTCTGACACTCCTTCCCTACACCCAACCCCCTTATATTACACCAGTGCCTCTCATTTCTAGGTCATTCCATTCCTGGATCCTTAAGACGGTCTTAAGAGTGTAGAAAGAAGCTAATAAATGCCAACTGAAGGGGGTACTGCCTGGTTACTGCTATAGTGTGGTTTTAGCTGTTGGTCTATTCTCCCACAGAAGTTTTAGTGCCTATGCTACACCGAGTAGCCTAGTCATCTGTAAGTAAAGAGGTCGTGTTTCCCCTGTGTGCTTGTCATTTTTATATTTATTTCCCTTTCATATATTATGACACTACATGCACCTTGTAAGCATACACATTAGATCATGGGTTTGGGGCACGCCCCCCCCAACTAAGATGCTAGGGGTACAAACTGAATGATTTTGTGACTAGCTTGGGGGGATAGGGCTGACAGTCACTGGGATGGCTGAAAAAGAAATGTCTCACACCTGGAAGGCTTTGCCATCCAGCTGGTCACCTGGTCAGCTTGTGCAGCTTTCTGTCACCATGGTAACAAAGTCAGAACCAATCCATTTAATTCAGAGAGCTACCATCAGACCCCCAGGCAGCCTCAAGGTCAGAAATAATTCTATGCCTCAATTCAGACATTGGCAGTCAGAAATAGGAGATGTTATTGGAAAGATTAGAAATAGTTGAGAGTGGACCAGGATTCGCTGAAGGGAGGGAGTGGGGGATGGATATGACTAAGACACATTGTATACATGTTTGACATTTTCAAAAAAATAAAATACGATAAAAAAGAAAGATACACCATAGTTTTAAATGCTTCCTAAACTACAGGGCTGTGCAAGCCACACAATTACAGTTGGACATGGATAATAGCTTTAAGAAATAGGAAGTAAATGTGGGTTGGTGGAATCCTAAATCACTGCTCTGTGTACCAATGTGACATAATGTGAGGCCATGTGAGAACAAACTTTTCAAAAATGTTGACAGTTTTATGATGGTGCTTAAGTATTATAATAAAATATTTATTTATGTTTACTAGAGATATGTAATAAATTCACTTTTAAAATGTATTTTACAATGAATTTAATAAACATTAAGTATATAATTTTCTATAGTCTATGACTATGATGCCCATATGGAATCAGGAATCCTGGCTTCAGTACTAAAGGGTCAAATTCCCATAATGAGTGAAGAGGTAGAAGGTATGTTCCTATCATACCATCAACTTCTCAGAATTCTTTGCTTTTGGAATGGGAAGTATGGGTGACCTTAAAGCCACCCCTGTGTTGGGTAGGTTTCTAAGGCAGAGTTTGGTGCCCTGCCAGCCATATGTTGCCTTAATCCATTCTTCAACAACCCTGGTAGATACATAGAACTGTCATCAATTCAAGATGTAAAAATTCTACTGGAAAGGGTAACATGGCCAAACATTGGGCAAAGCTCAGGGAGTCCTGCTGAGGAGAGGGAGGAAGAACTGTAGGAGCGTGGGGGTCAAGGACATTGCAAGAAAACCCACAGAAATAGCTATCCTGGCTCATGGGAACTTACAGAGTGAACCAACAACCAGGGAGCCTGCATGGAACTTATGTAGGCCCTCAACATATATGAGACAGTTGTGTAGCTTGGTATTTTGTGAGACTCCTGGCAATGGGAGCAGGGGCTGTCCATGGTGCTTTGGCTGGCTCTCAGGAATCTATTTCTCCTGTTGGGCAGCCTTGCCCAGCCTCAATACAGGGAGAGGGCCTTGCATCTTAAGGCCACTTGATAAGCCATACTTTGATGATGCCCATGGGAGGCCTGACCCTTTCCGAGTGAATATGGAAGAGGGGTGGATTGGATGAGCAGAAGAGAGGGGGAGAGGGAGAAGGAGGGGAGGCATGGTTGGGATGCAAAATAAATAAATTAATTAAAATAAAAAAGAAAAAGGTAAATAAATAATCTGACCAAGACCACATAGTTCCCATACCAGAACCAAATTGAAAAACAAGTTTGGCAGGCAATTGCCAAGGCTACTGGTTGCTCTCCACAAGTATGGGAAGGTACTATTTCTGAAGACAACACTTACAAATCTCACTGAATGCAGATAAATCAAGCTGGTGCCTAACTAGAGCCTTCATCCCTACTGACTAGTGTTCATGGTACTGGAAGGTACTCTGTGCCCTACGAGAGAGGAATAGTAACTACTAACCCAGCTACAAATCCTATGTTCTACAACAGTAACCCGCCTGCATGATATACTGGTGTAATAGTGTCACAGATATCATAGAGGTAACCAACTACTCTTTGATTATATTTAAGGCCCACTCCATGAGATGGAACCCATGATTGGCATTCCTTTGGTGGCCAAGAATCTGAGACTAGATTGGTCATGGAATCAGAGGAAAATCAAATACTATTATTCTGCTAAAGGAACATAGCAATAAAATGATTCCTAGTGGCATTTTTGCTTTACTTATAGATCAGTGACTCACTCAGTCATCATCAGAGTAGCTTTCTCTTGCACGAGATGGGAACTAACACTGAGGCCCATAACTGGACAATGTACAGATAATGAAAGATTTTGGAACATTTGGTCATAAATAGGATGTTTTTATCAAAGCCCTTACCCCAGGGCTCAGGAGCTATGCAGAAAAGAAAGCAGAGAGATTATAAGAGCCAGAGGGGATAGCGGAAACCAAGGCAATAATGTGCACAGACACAATAGGACTGATGCACATATGAACTCATAGATACTGTGGCAGCATGAACAGGGCCTGCAGAGTTTCAAACCAGACACTTGAAGCTAAAGTTCTGGAGAAGTTGAAGATGACCAGAGGCTCAATCCCCATCAGGCTACCTTTTGCCATACAGAACAGTGACTGGAGGTCATTTTTTTTTCTCCTGGAGGTCATTAATACATCAAAGGGCATGGAAGACAGTGGGCACTTTTGTTCTATTAACTCAGGACCATGGTGAGCAACAGAGGCAGGTACTTGGGAGAAAGTGCATGGAAGGAACCATCTTTGTATAGGTTAGATGTAGACTCAATATCTAACAAGGGGAAATCAACACAAAGGAAAACACAGCGATCAACAGAAATCGGGACAAGAAAACACACATGTAAAGAGCAAGGACATTTTATTCTGCCCAGAAGCCACCTAAGGGGTAGGCGAAGGGTTTTAGGGATAGATCTTCTATAGTTTTGTTGTAGAGTGTCTCTTAAAGGCTCAGGCATCCAACCCTTGCTCAACCTGTGGTACTATAAGGAAGTTGTGGGACCCTTAGGAGCAGGAGCCTAGTGGAAGGAAGTTAGATCATGGGGAAGTATCCTTCAGTGGGTATAGGGGCCCTGGCCTCTGCCTCTTTCTCTTCCTTGTGTTGCTTCTTAGCCATCCTGAGAACTAGCTTTGCTTTAGTAAGTTCTTCTACCATAATGTGCTTCCTCACCACAGCCCCGCAAAATGATGAAGGAAACAATCATGAACTGATATCTCTGAAATGACAAGTCACAAATGAACCTTTCTTTCTTTTCGGTTGATTTTTCTCAACTCTTGGAGAATGGGTTAAGACAGGGTCAGCCATGTACAAATGTGGCCCTGTTTGTGTACCGTTCCCTGTGAGTGGCCTTGAAATCTACTGATTCTCCATCTCATCAAAGGATGACACCCTTCTGTGTCAGGAAATTACATGCAGTAGTTTTAAAGATTGTACTAGGCCACCTACCTTCCCCAGAAAGTCTAAGAATGGCTTACACATTCCTTTCTAGAATGCAAAGAAGGGGGGGAAAGGAGCTAGGTAACATGGTATATATGTTCTGGTAGTATTCTCAGCAAGTGTAGCTCCAACAAGCTGATTGTGCTTACTGGAAATGAGGCTAAACAACAACTGGGCCAAATTCCCAATTGCACTGCACTGATCCATAGCAACTTCAGAAATGGGAATTCTAGGAAAAGACCATTTCCCTCTGGTACATGCAAAGGGGAGCTGAGCTAAAAGTCCAGATGTGTTGTTCACCTGCAGGACACTGTTAGGCTGGGTAGAGCTGGGCTCCTATTTTCCCTGTCTAACAGAAGGCACATTCTTAGATCTGTCTCTTGGCCTCCTGGAGGAGGAAAACAGAGCTCCTGACATGAGGTTTGCTCATAAAGCACATCCCTAGTCGTCTTTAATTTTGTAATAGATGGATATTTTTCTGAACCTCTCAGACTTCAAGTATTCTAGTCAGAAAGGAGGTGTGGTCCTTAGAGGTGAGCAGGGAGCATGCTGGGATGAGACATTCAAGTTGGTGCTCCAAGAACACACCCTCCAACTTCATTTGACTCAAAGAAATAACCTGATTACTGTCTCATGTCCCATGACTACAGAGTGGCCATAGAACAGACGCCAGGGTAATTTGTAACTTTCGCATGACACAGAGCATGTCCATACTGCTCTTGTTTTGCATAAGGGGGTCTCTCTTGACCATTCCAAATGGTCTTTGGAAATAGGGGTGCAATGTAAGAGTCTGCTTGGAATGTAGTGTCACAAAGACAAAGAGAAAACTATCACCATATATTCTAATTTGGCTCAAATTTAAAGGAAATAGTCCACAGATACAGTTTCATGGGGAACAATACAAATGGAGGCAAAGGAGTATAACAATACATTATTAGAAGCAGCAGCAAACCACAAAGGTCCTAGGAAGGCTGACAGCGCAGCTTGATGTCTTTCTGTGGTGTCAGTACCTTGGAGATCAGCAAATATTTCTGAATGGAACAGCCCTGTCTTCCCTTGTGAGTCCACTGGGCAACTGATACAGTGCACAGACCTTTGTCTCTTCATTCTCCACAGCATTTGGCTAGGTAAATGTGCTTTAATAGACTCAAACTGAATTTCTCCATGACATAGGGTATGGGTGCTATTATGTCCTTATAATATGGAGCAACAATCTGGGATTTAGTACTTCAAAGACTTTTGGGTCCCTCAACACATATGAATTTAAGGATGACATGTGAAACATGGTTTTTCCCTCAAAGGTGATTGCTTTACTTATCCAAGGAGGCAAAAGATGTTTTGCTGTAGAATTATAAAATGCTGGTGTTATCACTGTGATATTGTGGGAGCACCACTTCAGATGTAAGAAAACCAATGAAGTTTTGGTCAAAGTCCAGCGAGGAAAAAGAGAATCACATATGAAAACAATGGACCGTAATAGGAAGAGAACAAAGGTGCTGAGGAAACAGGGCGGCGTCTTACATCCTTAGAAGGAAGCCTAGATCCAGGCAGAGCTGAAGCTCCATGGTGGAACTTGGCCTAGCAGGTGGGAAACCATGGGTCTGGTTCCCACCATCAAAATAGAAAAACAAATGAAAAAGTAAGAAACCAATTCCCTATGGCACTGGAGCCTCTAACCTCAACTCATTATTATATGATAGAATATTAGTTCAATTCAAGAGGAGTTACTTTTGTATTTCCTGTATCCTGAGCAGTTGGTTCTGTAAGAGATGACAGAGAAATGTCACAAAGAAATAGTGTTTCACATTTACTTACCAGGTCTTCCAAACTCTCCAGTGAAGGTGGTATTATGATCCCCATTTAAGAGATGATAGAACTTTGGTTATGAATTTTGATAGCTGTTCAAGAAACTGAAACTCTCACCCAATCTCATGCTTGACTGACCTCCTTCAATAGTATATTTAATAATTTTCCCACTGGTCAAGACTTCATGGTACAGACAAAGTTTGCCCATATCCACATCAAAGGCTGATGTATGTCTGTTCCCTGGCTTCTTGCCGAGCACCACATCATTAACAGTTCTACAGAGACCAGTGTAACTGGTGGACAGTGAGTTTCTTCTTCAGCTACAGCCTACACCACACCTCACCCCTTCATTTCTTAGGTGTTTGGTCCCCATGATGAAACCATTGGATAGTTAATGCATGCATACGTAAAACAGACAAAAACACTTTCATGCAGTGGTGTTGATAGTGTTAGGCAAAGACAGAGGGAGAAGAATGTAAACCCCAAAATGTGATTGTAAAAGGGATATGCTGAGTGGAATTTTGGGCCATGGTTCTTAAGTAAAAGCTTGGAAGTCATAAATCCAGATTACCTACATATTTACAGCATTTTTTTTTTTCCTAGTTGATTTCAGGAGCAGACAGATATTGACTTTTGGAAACTTTCATTTACTTTAAAAATGTATATTCGCCGGGCGGTGGTGGCGCACGCCTTTAATCCCAGCACTCGGGAGGCAGAGCCAGGCGGATCTCTGTGAGTTCGAGGCCAGCCTGGGCTACCAAGTGAGTTCCAGGAAAGGAGCAAAACTACACAGCGAAACCCTGTCTCAAAAAACCAATATATATATATATATTCAATAATGTGAAGTGTGACCGAGGATCCCCTTCAAGGTCAAGATGCAGAACATTGTCATATTCCAAATTCTCTAGTAGTCAACTCTTAGCCCTTGGCAAATGCTGATCTGTTTTTCTGTTCTTAGAATTTCAGAACCCAATTTATGATGATAATGATTGTTTTTAGGACTTATGAATTATGTTTCCTTAATTAGTGCCATGCCTTCAGGGGAGAATCTCTTCCCTGGTCAACAAGGACACACCAAGTCTAAGGATGCAGTGAGGGGACGTAGTGAATGAGCTTGGAAACTGAGTTATACTGTCCTCCACATGTTCACGGCCCACAAACAACCTCTTTTCCCACATTTCTGTACCTGCCTATGCCAGACTCCTGAAAGGTAACAATGTTCATGGATGGCAGCATCTAAGGTCCTAAATGGCTCAAGACCTGGGGGCACCCTCCAAGTTATCCATTGGCTTTGAGGGACAATGATGAAAGACAATGAATGTTTTTCTACCTGCACAGAGGGGGGTCTTTGTCACTTAGAGGGGCTTTTTCTTTCCCTCTATATTGGAGTTATAACAATCACTGTGAGGAAGATAGTTAGAGAAGGTATTTTCTAGAAGTGGATGAAGTTGAATGGTTTAATCCTTGATCAGAGGTCCCTCTAGCCTGATGGGCTGGGACCTTTACCATCACAGACAACTATTAAAAAGCTTATATATGTTTTGGGAGACATTTTATGCATGCATGTATTTATACAGAATAAGCAGTTTGTGTTTTAAAGTAACCCTGGAACAGTTAAGAAGAAATGGAACCTCCCAGTCACCTAATCCTGGTCCAGATATAAGCAAGCTGCTGCATCCTGAGAATCCTGGCATGTATATGTTTATACATATCAAGCACTTGGGTATAATATAACTGCCTTTCTCATTACACAAAAGGTGGCTAATTATACACAGTGATCTGCATGATGTTTCTTTCCCTTGCTATATCTTGAAAATCTCTCCACGTGGGCCTGCAGATCCAGCTGCCTCATTCATTTACTGGACATAGGATGACTCATTTAACAATACCAGCATGGTTGACATCCAGCCTGCTGCTAGTTACTTGCTCTGGATACTGAGTTGTCCCATTATCCTGTGCCTAATTCCTTGTATACTGGGATAAGAACCTCAGCATGGGAACTGATGGAGAAAAGCAATGTATATTTTGGATGTTTTCATCAAAATATCATGTGAATTGAGTAGTCCTTCTCCAAACTGCTTGGGATCAGAGGGAATTCTTATGAATAATAAGGCATCAAGGGATAGGACTCAAACCTAATTATGAAATTGACTTAGCCTTGGCATACACCTTATATACTCAGCCTGAAGGTAATTTTAAACACTGCTTTTAGTACATCTGTGTTTTGACTGAAAAATGCCACATGAGGTCAGGTGTAGAATTTTCCACTTAGAGTGTCATGTGAGCACAAACAAAGTTTCAAAGTTGGAAGTATTTTAGGTTTTGGTGTTTTGGGTTATGTGTGTCTACTTTGACCATCCAAATGGCTTCTCCTCATCTTTTAATACCCACTAGAGATGCCTGGTGTCTGACCCAAGACTTTTGCCAACATATTGAATAACTTTGTAAACCTGACCATGGATAGAAGAAAAACAGTGTCAGCAGCTGTAACCTGCATTTCCCTTTCTAACAGTTAAGACCGAGTTTCTTTCAGTATACTTTAATATTTCTTTTTGAGATAGAATCTTACTTTGTGGCCCAAGCTTGGCATGATGATCTTCCCACTTGAGACTCCTGAGTGCCAGGGTCGCAGAGTGTGCGTCCAGTATAATATTAATAAAGGCTGGGTTTTAGTTATATTTTTTCAGTTATATGACAAAATATATAAAACATAAAAATTTCATCCTAACAGGAATGTCTAAATGCAAAGTTCAATAACGTTAAATATATTTACATTGTGCAACTACTATCTGGAAGATTTTGGAGCACTGTTACTCTGCATCTACAAATCAATAACTCTAATCTCTTTTTCCTCAGCCTAGGGAAATATCACCCTATTCTTCCTCAAGAATCCAAATAGTCTAGAAACCTCATGCGAATGGAATCATACAGTATCATTTTTGTGACTGGACTTTCTGTTTAGCAGCATTACAGAATTATTCCATATTACAGCATGGGTCAGAAATTCTTTCCTTTTTTTTAGGCTAAATAATATCCCTTACATGGATATACCATGTTTTGTTAATCATTCATTGGTCTGTAAGCACTTCATATTCTTCTTCCTCTTTTTGGTATTCTCTGCTTTGTATATTTTTAAATTTAATTTAATTAATTTATTTATGAGTATGTTTGTCTGTATGAGGGTATCGGGTCCCCTACAAGTGGAGTTACAGACACTTGTTAGCTGTCATGTGGGTGCTGGGAATTGAACCCAGGTCCTCTGAAAGAGCAGCTAATGCTCTTAACCACTGCACCATCTCTCCAGCCTGCTTTGTATATTTTCGAGGCAAGGTATATGTATGTATATGTATATATATATATCCCTGGATAACCTTAAACTCACTATATTGCCCAGGCTGGCCTCACAATCTTCCAGACTTTGTCCTCCCAAATCCTTTAATTACACCATGCCTGGCTTGTTTCTACCTCTTGGCTATTGTGAATAAAGCTTTTATGAACACAGGCAAGCAAATATCTCTTCAAGACCCTGCTCTCAATTCATTTGGATATATAATCCAAACTGGAACTCTATGATTAATTCTTTTATCATGTGTTAATACCATTTTATTTCTGGCTGAATCTTAAACACTACCTGACCTCTGTTCCCAAGAAGCCTCTCTTGAATATTCAAGTCTAGCATAGAATTTTTCCCTTAAGGAGATTCAGCTCCCTCTGAGAGCCTGGGACTTTGCCTTCCAATGTGACCCCAATACAACCAGAAACCAGTCCTATCATGGTGGAAGCAACTTAGCCTTCCTAGTCTACTGAAGCTAGTCTTGCAAAGTGCCCGATGCTGGGGTCACACAGGCTAGTCCTTGGGGGCACCTGGGTGAACCTTCTGGCTGTGTAGACCTGTTAGCTTCTCTTTTGCTCCTAGCTGCAGCCCGTCTGGTGTCCCCAACAAGGGAGGGCAAAACATCATTTGACATGGGTTGAGAAAAATAGCTGGTACAGCTGATAAAATGCCACTTATGCTAAAGATCTTCCAGGCATTCTAAACCCTAAATTTCAAAGCATGGTTAAAATCTACATCCACAGCCCCACAAGCCACTGGAATGCGAAAGTCAAATTCTGTGACTTCAGGATCCTTAGCTAGCAGTTGCCAAAATTATTTTCCATTTGTTTCAGTTGCAAAGTGAAAAATTTAAGTCTCCTTTTCACTGTTTAGAGAAGATGAAATCTGCCAAGGAGCTATTGTTGGTTAAATGTCAGTCTCCATGGGGAGGGTAGGAGGAGAATTAGCAGTGACCAAGTGCCGCTGCCCCCTGGGGTTGGTCTACTGTCAGTGCAAAGTTTGATCAATGCACCCCAACTGATGGTGGACCCTAATTCACCAGGCTTCAGCCACCATTAACTAAGGAAGCAGGGAATTTTCTAGGTCATTTGTTGGTATAGAGCCTTGATGTCTGGACTGGAGACAGAGGGTATATTGACAAGCAGACTCTTCCAGAAGGCTATGCTGGCTGCACCATCGCTGAGAGGACAAGATCATGACCATGTCCTGGCACATGTTTGTGACTTAACACCTTTCTACATGCTTAAACTAGTTTTCACAGCGAATCAGAAGCCCTGGAATTGAATTCAGGGCAGAGTGCAAAGGCTCTGCATGCCTAGGCCTCTACTCCTTGGAGCATTCTCTAATTCTGTCTAAAGACTTTCCTGATTCCACAAAAGCAGGGGAATATCAGAGGGATATTTGAAGGAAATGTCAAAGCCACCAGGGTTCTCACATTTGAGACAATTTCTATAACGTAAGTGTCACAGGTCACAGAGGCAGGAGTAATCATCATGGAGGGCATGATTACTTCCTAGAGAATGATGCTTTACCTGGCTTGCATCATTTCATCATTCTTTCATTCAGAGAGCAAGTGGGAAGCACTAGCATTTTATCTATCAATTGCTAGACACTGTGGATCCAGAGAGATGACTGTGCAATGAGGAGCAATTGTAGATTTAATTTCGTTAATGAATGGAAAGTCTCTCTGAGGACTCTCAGTGCCTGTCAAAGGAGGCCTGATCCCCTTGGCCTTGTTGGAAGGTAAAAGGTATAGGCATGGAGTAGGTGATGAGTAGAAACAGACTAGTCTAGGAAGAGGATAAGTCTAGAGAGGTTGAGAGGTTGAACAGGGAAGGGTGACATAGTGTTTGCATAATTGAAGAAGGAGAGCAAGGTGAGAGCTAAGGAAATCAGGGAGGGGAGAAGTGTGTGTGTGTGTGTGTGTGTGTGTGTGTGTGTGTGTGTGTGTAGGTGGGGGGTGGGGGGATGCTAGACAGCTCCAACTAACAGGACAGGGAGCTGGAGTCAGGTGGGCTGAAAGAGCCAGGGTAGACATATAGGCCTTTACCTTTACAACAATGGGAAGCCCTTTATTTACTTTTAATAAGAGGGTGCACAACCTGGTTAAGTTTGTAGAAGGATCTCCTTGTCTGTTGTATGGGGAACACTGGAGAGGAACGGAACAACATGAACTTGGGCATGGTGGTATTGTGTTCCCCAAAATATTGTGCACCCTAATAAACTTATCTGGGGTCAGAGACAGAATAGCTACTAGATACAAAGGCTAGAAAATGGTGGCACTCACACCTTTAATCCTAGCATCCCAGAGGCAGAAATTCATCTGTTCAAGGATACAGCTAAGCATGGTGACTCACGCCTTTAATCCCAGAAAGCGAGCCTTTAATCCCAGGGAGTGATGGTAGAAAGGAAAGATATATAAGGTGTGAAGACCAGAAACTAGAAGCATTTGGCTGGTTAAGGTTTCAGGCTTACGAGCAGCAGTTCAGCTGAGTTTCATTCTGGATAAGGACTCAGAGACTTCTCGTCTGAGGAAACGGGACCAGCTGAGGAACTGGCAAGGTGAGATGGCTGTGGCCTGTTCTGTCTTTCTGATTTTCCAGCGTTCACCCCAATACCTGCCTCAGGTTTGATTTCATTAATGAGAACTTTTAAGATCCCTGCTACACTTGGGAACAGTGCAGGAGAGAGGAGGAGCTGCTGAGAGCTCCCTGACAGGATAGAAAGTGGGATCTAGGGAGCAGGCCCCGGTCTGGTGGATGGGTCAAAAGGTCAATTTGGACACATAGAGTTGGAAGAACCTATGGTTTCCCAGAAGGAAATGCCCATGGAAATGAATGGGTCTAAAGATCAAGGAGAATCTAGGGCCAGAAGGCACGCATGGGGGCCCCGTGATACAGAGAAGAATGTCATGGGTGGGTGGAAAGGTTTCCTCAAGGGATGCTTCTCGAATCAAAGCCTGTATTGAGGGAAATGCTGGCCCAATTTTCCTGGCTTCTCCAGAGAGTTCCCTTGGACACTATCTCGCCAATATCTGACTCCATACATCCCAAGTCAGACTCACTCTGTTCTCTCCTGTCTCAAAGCACTCTACCAGGTACTTGTCCTGTGTCCTTTCTAAGGATGGTTGGAATCACTATTTCTTCTGGTACCCTACTGAAAAATAATCACCATTGTGAATGTTCTTGCTCCTGAATGCTTCATGGCTTAGACTTGATTTCTGCCCCCAAGCCTTTCCTCTGCATCCATGTCATACTTTTCCCTGACGAAATTTTAGTTAGGTCTAAAGTCAGGTCTCCTAGATTCCCATTCAGACTTTACCACTTACGAGCTGAGCATCATTTGGGCAGCTATGACTTGGTTTACTCCTAAAATCTGTGACTATAGTCTCACAGACTTCACAAAGTTGTATAAAACTAAGCATTAAGACTCTTAGTGCTAAACTTGATGTCTAGCAGGTAGTAATTTCTCAATAAATTTTAGTTATTTTTACTATCTTATTCTACATACTTTACATACCCTAATTCCCCCAAACATACTACCCTCTCTTGGGTGTTACCTAAAACATCTGTTTTTGTTTTCTGTTTGGCACCTCCTCACAGGTAGGGGTGATTTCTCATTCATGTTTATTCCCAAGTTCCAGTCACAATGTCCTAAATGTGCTTAATAAGTGATGGCCTCTTCAGTGAACACACAGCTATAAAAAACTTTTTATAAGTTCAACCATATAATGAGCAGCTATGAGAATGAACATGTATAATGTTGCTATCAAGACCCCAGGGTTCTTGCATTAAACAAGATGATTATTATATACCTGTGGAATTCTACTGGGATTTTCTTTCATGACTATAGTCAGTTGTGCTATTTGATCCTTCCTGAAGGACAGAAAAGTAGGGAAGGATGAATCTCCCAGAAATACAAACACAAGATTGATGAACTGAGAATGGAACTGGAGTTCAGTTACCAAAGGGACTCAAATAAGAAAACAATTCTTTTACATACTTTCCCTTTTATAAGGTCAGCACACAGAATGGCTTTCCCAATTGAATGTGGTGATAGACATGCAGAATACACAGAATGTTCTAGACTATTCTGTGAACAGCACCTCAGAAGCAAAATGCATTACTTGTCTAACAAAGGCCCAGAACCATTTATCAGGCAGGAAGTAAGACGTTACAGTTCTCAATTAGTTGCTGCAATTATGTACCTCAAACTGAACAGTTTCCTTTAAAACAAAAGCTGAAATTTAGGATGCTGCATGTCCTGTGATGCTAGCATAGTTCTGAAGGTAAGGATTCTAAGCTTGGCAAAGGTGGGTATTTGAAGTTCTAAGAGTGCTGTGAAATATAAGCCTTTTCCTGTGTACAACTGTCTCACTGAATTCTCATTGAGAGCCTCTGCTCTTGTCCAAAGGATCCCACAGAGTGGAGTGGGCTGTTTTAGCTCACTCATCTTCATTACAGATACCCAAGCCCTTAGCCACCTGGAAATGCAATGATCTACTGCATATCACACTGTCCTGAACACATTAACTATCTGAAAGACAAGTATGATTATACTGCTGTTAATAGCTCAGATATTTTTGTACTTTCTCAGCCAGGTACCATATTAAGTACATTATGTACATCTCCTAATGTTTCAAAACAACTGTAATGAAGCATGTCTCATAGAAATCCCTATTCACCGCACAAAGAACTGAATCTCGGTGAGTTTGCCTGTGTCTCCTATGTGATCAAATGTTTTGAGTCAAATCCCCTTAGAATTTTTTTTTAATGAACCTTTTAACCCTGAGGGTAGCCAGGGCCAACAAGGTTCTGATCATGTACTCAAGGTGTCCATAGTGGTCATAGGTTTGTCTAGATTTTTCTCTTATCTTGAGGGCAATGGAACAAACCAGAAGAGCTGGGAGCTAATATCCCTAGATGTAGCTCAGTGACACAAGTCTAGGAACTTGAAATAAAAACCTGCATCCTACTTCATGTACTCCATCTCCTTGAGCTCTTTAGGGGGACTGGGTGCTAATTAACCACTAAAACAGCCTGCTTGTTAACATACCACATCTAGATTCCCTTTCCTCCCCATTCACCCACCAAATTTTTCCTGGATCGCTTCCCAAATAAGCCACCAGCACATAATTCTCTGCTCAGGGTCTGCTCCTTGGGGAAACCAGTTGAAGGCAATGTGAGGTAAGAGCAACATATACCTCCTCCCAATCCAGAACTGCAAGAAGAATGCAAAGTCTAGGAAGCCCTGGAGGAGCCATTAAGAGAACCTTTAGAAAAGCTTCCTCCTCCCAGGAATACAGATTCATAACAACTTCAAAGCAAACAGCAAAGACACATGCAAAATGGGTGAAGGGAAGGATGCTGGCAGCACGTAGCCAGCCTGTGGATTTGCTGAACGGCAGATGCTCCTGAGGGCAGCACAAACACTACTAAAGGGAAAGGAGCTGCGTGTGTATGTGAGGACTGTTAGTGGAGGTCTAAGACGACACATGCTATGAGTCTCTTGATCTCTTTCCGCTTTCCACTTGGGAGTTACTAGTCACTGAACCTGGCCTGTGGTCTGTTAGAAACCTGGAGTATTCTACACCACTCTAGAGACCCGAGGCATCCTAAAAGTGTTTTACTTTGGTTTTTTGTTTTTTTTTTTTCCTAGAGAAGGGACAAAGTTATCAGCTAGAATATGGACAGTGTTTTGCTTCCCAAAGACAACTAGTGTGGGACCAGCAAGGCCTCTAGCTATTCATCCAACCCACTGGAATTCACTGATGACAAGTAATTGTGTCAGAGATGGAGCTGCATTTATGAGACATGACTTTGAGACGACTCTTGTCTTCAATAGTCTGGCTTTGCAGTACACAGTAGCCTCTACTTATTCACAGGGAAATGAGCATAAGACCCTCCATGGCTATCCGAAATGATGCATATACTGAACCCCACTGTTTTCTCTACACGCACATCTATGATAAAGTTCAATTAAAAATTAGAGACAGTGAAGTATAAGATAACTGGCAATAAAGTAGAATAATAATTGTAACAATACACCACAATAAAGTTATATTATTGTGGTGTCTTCCTCAAAGTATTGTGTTTAAAGGAGGTATCTTATAGCTTCTGTTTGTCATATCTGAATTGCCATCATAATTATTCTTGTACTTGGGGGTCATTTTAAAGTAAAATAAGGATTACTTAAACCCAAATGCTCTGATCCTGCAGCAGTTAGTCTGGTGGCCAGATGTCTATCAGGAGGGTCGCATACACAGCATGGCTACCCTGGATAAAAGTGTCATTTCACATCCCAGGTGGGACAGTATTCTGGTATAAGATTTTATCATGACATTCAGAGTGCAGTTTAAAATGAATTACTGTTCTCTAGAATTTTCCATTTGATCATGGGTCACTAAAGCCACAGGAAACAGAGCCACAGCTATGTGATGATGACAGGAAAGTGAACAAGCAATACAGATTTGAGTTGATTGATAATCCTGAAGTTGTTTATTGGACACTGAGAGATATGCTTTTTTTTTGTTTTTTTTTTCAGAGTGTAAAAGCTCTTGGCTTAGTACTGAGTGTGGTTTAAAAAAGTGAGTGAGAAGAATCAATTCAGATTCTACTGTGACATGTCCACTCTCATCACCCAGGGGCAAAAAAAAAAATAACAACAACAACAACAAAAACAAAAAAACACAAACAAAAACAAACAAAAAAACCCCCAAAACCAAAACAGGTCATGAAGGCATTTAGGAACACCACATCTTTCTGAACTAGACTAGCCAAGCTGCAATGGATCCAGGCCTATGCCTTTGCAAGCCTTTAAAGAAAAATATCTCTGCGGTCAGAGTTCAGAAAATCTCACCTACCCAAAGAAGGGGATGTGTCTGAACTCTCAAGGATATTCTCCTTGTTAGATAAAAGTGAAAAACTATAGCATGAAGGATCACGCTGGAAACAGCAGCAGCAAAGCATTTTGCCATCTGATTTACAGACCTGAGTTAGGTCAGAAGGCCACTTTGGAAATAAAAATAGAGCCCTAAAGTGGCATTGGGTGTCCTGGGAAATCAATGAGGCCCTGAGTCTGCACTTCATTTCTCTCAGGGGAAGAGAGAGGCTGTGCTGTTTATCAATTTCAGGAAGGCTGGGACAGGACCAGAGCAGGAATACAAGGTTGCACACACCCCTGCCCCAGGCAGCTTCTGTTGCTGATGGCAGTCTCTGGATTCAGATCACATCCCCAAATGAAATCCCCAGAAATAATCAAGATGACAGATGGGAATAAATGAGAATCATCAAGGACTCCCGGCTGGCAGCATGGATGAGATTGTCAAAGGTCTCCAAGGCGGGGAATCTATGTCCAGGGACCTGTATGTTCCGTTTCACTATAGAGCTTCTCGTCCATCTGTACAGGCTGCCTCTTGTGAGAATGACAACCACATTCTCTCATCCCAAACCCTGTATTTAACTCCTCTTTGCATTAAGTCTAAATGGTTTTGTGCTAGAGAGTATAGACAGTAAACACAGAGTTTATGTCAATGCCCCTTGACTTACGATTGGGTTACAATCCAATAAGTCCACAAGGTGTAAATATCATAAACTGGGGAATATGGTTTTAATACATATGAACTATCAAACCGTAGCTCTTCCCTCCTCCTCTGAGACAAGCATCTCTAAGCAGTCACTTTATTCTTTAAGAATATGTTGGGCATTTTTACACTTCATTAGGGATGTGATTTGCACAGATTCTTCTACCACTCTGTGGCTTGATTTTTAGAGCCTCATATTATCTTTCAAAGGCAAAATGGTTTAATTTTAATGAAGTTCAGCTCACCATTTTTTTTCCTTTTAAGGATGTTTTCAGCATTACATGTAAACCATCACTGAAAATCCAAGGCTACTTGGACTTTCTTCCATGTTATCTTGCATTTTGCACTTGGGTCTATGTTTTATATTACTTTTCATGGACAAAAAGTCACTTGCTAAATAAGGTCATCAGGGTTCCTTATATTTTTTAATTTAATCAATTCCAGGATTTTCACCCTAAGGCCAACCCAGACTTTTTTTTTTTTAAATTGCCAACATCTTGGATGAATACCAAGTACTCATCAGAATGAACCTTTGGGTGCATTTACAAAAAGAGCTGCAAGACCAGCAAGAAAGTGGCTGTCCATGGACTATGTGAGTCTGAGGGGAGAGAGAGTGGTGAGGAGGCAATGTGGTAAGGAGACAGAATCTGAGCTTTCCCAAGTAATTTTTCCGTTTTCCAGACATTTTGCTAAATAATCCTTTCTGCTGTCTTGGTCCAGCCTGTTTCTTTGACTACAGAAATGGTTCATTGAGTCAGTTTTGGACAATTTATTTTGTTCCACTCTTCTGCCTGGCTTAATGCTGGAATTTAAATAACATGTAAAAACATTTCAGTATAGAGCAGAGCAAAATGTTCTTCATGCAAATGTTTTCAGGTCTATAGGTAAATCCAACAATCTTCTGAGTTTTTAATGAAATTGGAAATAAGATTTAAAAATAAGTCTCGTTTTCTACCCAAGAATATCTATTCATTTAAACACCTAAATGCATATCTAGATATATGTTAGAAGTTTCTTTTTACACAGGTGGTACATGGTTAAAGCTAATTCTACTATTTTATTATATACAAATAAAATTCAGTATGTTCACTTGTAATTTTTGGAAGTCGCTGGTCTCTGAGTACTTACCTTCTTTCTGATCATTTGAAACCTTCTTATATATTTCAAGAGGGTATCAATATATGCTCATGATCATCTAGTTTCACTGTCATGTTATCTGCAAATAAATGTGATCCTATGCACAGGGAAATGAAGTAGAATTTTAGACAATAAAGAAAAAGAAAACTGTGATGGTAGCTATTTTCTGTGTTGGCTGTGACTTTTTCAGGGCATATGGACTTATCTCCTGGTCATCTGTGGTGCTCTCCTCCTGTCAGAGAATTGTCATCAGTAAGTTTTCTTCCCTGAAACCTCAAGGGCTTTGCAAACGAACTCACAGAAGCAGAGAACACAATGGTAGTTGGTGAGGGAGCTGCATGGGCCATAGGTTAAAGGGCATAATGTTCAGTTAGGCAGAAGGATAAGTTCTTTGACTCTATTCTCTAGCATGGTGGCTATCTATAGCTAATAGTAGTATATTGTAATATATAATCCATAACAAATAATGGTAAATTGTGATAGTTAATATACCATGAGACTGGAAACTGTTGAGACAGCTCTCTGATAGATTTTAAATACTTAGGTCACAACATGTGAGTGTGTGGGGTGATGGACATTTATTACCTCAATCTTTCCATAATATGATAATATCTATTGAAATAGCCCATAAATACTATACATACCATAAACAGGCAAACACTTTTTTTAAAAAAAACACGATTTCCTCTAGGAAAATATCTAGGTGCTTTTCTCTAGCGTCCCATCTCTATGCTGTATTCCACTGCCTGATATTTTATTATATTCAAGCTTTGCATCCTTGAGAAAAATCCCTACCTGCTGGCAAGGGATGATTCTTTAATGTACTACCAAATATGGTTAGCAGTCTCTTTGACAGTGTGCAAACTTTAGTAAGTTCCCTTTTAAGGTAGTCTGAAGGATTTCAAATTCTGGCTGTGCTGTCATTTTGCATTGTGGAATGTGAGACACTCTCGACCTTTCTGTGCAGACTAGGCACAGGGCCGCAGGGGACCTTCCTGATAACCTGAAACCATGTAACAGGCATCAATCTATTTTAAAACAGGGCCTCCCTAGGTGGCTTTGAACTAGCAACCCTCATGTTTCCTCCACTGGAGTGCTGGAATTACAGGCATGTGCCCCCTACACACAGAGGAGCCCCCACTTGCTCTGATTTGGACTATAGGGATTTTAGAAATAGCTGACTCCAGTTCCACACTGTCTTCAGAAAGAAAGCCAGTCTCCAGTCACCACTGAGGCCTCATGAAGGGAGCTCTCTCCTGGGCCATGTTGAGTAAGACAAGTAGAAAATCTCCTTAGACAGTTTAATTAAGTTGAATGACTTCCACTGTTCAGGAAAATAAACCAAACCAATTTTCTCTATTAGGAAAAATGACAATTCAGCATCCAGACAGATTGCTGAATTAATAAAAGTTCATTACAAAATCCATCTTTTAATTAGAAGTTCCTACAGACTAAACCACCAAATTAAGGACTGATCTGATTGCAAAGGACAGTGAGTAGCCATGAGTTCAAAGGCCGGAGCTATCCCCATTCCTCCTATCCTGGGAGGGGCACTGACTGGAGCTCTTGTTCAGCCCCTGCAAAGAAGCTATCACATTGCCATCACAGGTGACAAGAGTCCCCCGGGGAGAGACTGGTCAGAATGACAGAAGCTTGTCTGAAGACAATGAGAAAAATTTCACATCTGGAGTTCAGCCACCAGGCTTCAGATGGTGGCTCGCCAGCTCAGCAGCCCTGTGATGTGGGTGAGCGATTTACCCAAGTGACCTCAGAAATGGGAAAGTTAACTGCGCTGTTGCATGCAGTGGGTTTGGGGATGGAAAGAGAAAGCCGCAGTAAGGAGTGAACACAGCTGCATAACTGTTTCCAAGGACAGTTGCTGTTGCTCTCGTTACTACTATGGCTGCTATTATTATTATTGCTGCAGTGACAATGTGGCTGGTTAGAAGCTGGGAGCCCAAGGCTCTGCCCTGAGCCAATTCTATAAACCCCAAGTTTATTTTTTTTTTAAAAAAAACACGTGTAAATATATAAGACCTATTATATATTTATTCTCCAGAATAAACTATTCTCCAGAACAAGGAACACATGTTTTACAATTCTCAAGACTCATACAGATATAAGCTTCATGTTCTACTGAATGTATAACTATAGTTAATAGACAAAAGCTAGCTCTTATCCATAGTTTTGCTGTCTACAGTTTCAGTCATCTGTGACCAACTACAATCTGAAAATATTAAATAGAAGATTTCTGAGGTAAACAATTCATAAGGTTTAAACCTATGGTTTTTTTTTTTTTTTTGAGTGGCCTGAATCATCTCTTATTCCAGTGTATCCAGTATATATATAGTGCTCCCCATCCACTGGTCACTGGGGAGGCCATCTGACATCAGATCTACAGTTGCAGGACTGCAGTGGATGTGCACAGAGTTGGACAGGCATTCATACAGAACCTATCTTCTGCATATGAGAGGGCTGGGGTTCTCAACTAACACACTAACCCATCAAAAACCTCTGAAGCAGTATTTCTGGTCTTAAAAATATCAAAGTTGGGTTTCTGGGGCTGAGAGAGACAGTCAGAGGACAGAAGGACCAACGCTGGGGCCAGATGCAGTAGGGGCTTCTAATCCAGCCTTGCCCAATGTGCCCTGAATCACCATCTAGTGATGGTAGCCAACAAGTGCTGTGTTCAGTTGACTGAAGACTCCTTGCATCCTCCTTGGCCACCTGTGGGGGCTGTACAAGACACTTCCCTTACCACTGAGTCCAGTACTGCAGAGACATGAAAGAATGAAGTTGACAGGGAACCCTTGTTGGAGGTCTGCTAGGCCTGGATGCCCATGGATATGAATATGTGTGATTGGAAAAGGGCAGTGAACAATAGGAGAGGCACATCCAAACACAGTCCTCTTCTTCAAGTAGGAAATCCTAAAGTTCTTGGGTTAGTCAGGTTAGGAAAGCTTTGTCTCCAGTTACCTAGAAGATGGTAATGTTTTGTGAGAACCCCAGCATGGATTTCATAGGATCATGAACTGTCTCTCATTGCCCTAGTGCAGTGAGGACCCCTAGAAGCAAGTGAGTCAAATCGTCTGGTGTATTTGGTGGTGAACAGCAAGATGATCTGTTTTGATCAAGGTGGAGAGTGAAGACTGACATCCCAGGTTATCTTCTGTCATCATGTGCCATGAACTCACATGCACATTGTACACACAGACACATACACACACACACACACACATACACACACACACACACACACACACACACACACACACACACACACACAATGTTTATCTAACAGGAATAAAAACAAAACGGTAAATTAAGTCTCAGCAAAAATTGAGTAGTTTTAAAAGCCCAGGAGAACTCAGTATTTAAATGACTACATAGCAAATTCCTTTGTAAAGCAATGATTTCTCTGTTGGGCAGAGATTTGCATACTATTATTTTAATTATACAAGTAAGTAATTGGCACTGGACATTGAACCCAAGACTCACATGTAATAGGCAAGCCTTTTTCCACTGAGCTATATGACCAGCCCTTTATTTATTTTCCTTTTATTTTGAGACAGGGTCTTGCTACATTGCCCAGGTTGACTGTGTGGTCACTCTGTAACTCAGGCAGTTCTAGAATCTTATCTCAGCCTCACATGTTTAACTAGGATTATAGGTCTGGCTTTATTGGTGAGTTTTTGATTTTCAATTGTTGGTTTATTTTTTACACAATTAGGCTGAAATTTGGGCATGGAAGATAAACTGGTCACACGCATTCAGCTACAATTAAAAGAATCTGTTACTGCTGCATGTGTTTGATGTATGCATGTGGGTGTGTGCATATCATAGCATGTGTGTGGAGGTCAGAGTACAGCCCTGTATTCTCTTTCCTCTTCTTCCTCCTTTACGAGCTAGTTTTACTATGGCAGCTTATAGGATGTGCTCCACTGGCCACACAATTTTGGCCATCCTTGATGGTACCTCTGCTCTTTGATTGTAAACGGCAAAGGTCCAGAGGACTCACTATCCAGTGGGCTATCTTCCTAGGCTAGTTCAAGGCTGTCAACGTCACTCTTTACTTTCTGTCTTTTAAGGAAGGGTCTCTGGGCTTGACCCATAACCAGGACTCTCACTAGTGATACCTGCACTTCAACCATATTCATATTTAGATCATTCTAGTGACACTCCACTCCACGTTACCCCTCAAACATGCCCTTCTACATTCTGTTCCTCTATGGCTCCAAGAATACATGACAGTCCACTAAGTCATTAAGCCACAAGCCCAGCTGTCCTTATCTCTTTTCTTCTGTCAATTCTCTTCCATTATCATCAAGTTTTTTTTTTCTCTTTGACTCAAAAATCTGTTGGACAACAGAGGATACATAGTTCAGTGGTAACAGGTTTGCTTAGCATGCACAAGGGGCTGGGTTTTGATCTCTAGTAATATACACACAGATGTAGACACACACACATACACACAGACACACACACACAGACAAACATACACAGATACAGACACACAAAGAGACAGACAGACAGACAGACAGACAGATAGACAGACATGCATTGCAAATCTGCTCTTTGCCTCCCACCTCTTCTGTCATTACCAGCTGGTCCCTGGACCACTGAAGTGGTTTTTTAATTGGTGCCCTGGCTTTCACCTTTGGCCTCTTACAATCCATTTCCCATCCAGCAGCTAGAATGATCTTTCAAAATGCAAATCAGCTCATGTCACTTCCCTGCTTAAAAACACACCATGCCACCCTGCTTATTTCTTTCACTGCAATTACCACAGCCTGTAATTACCCTGATGATTTGTTTTCGTATCTACCAGCTGTCTTCCCCAACTAGAGTGCAAACTCGGAAGTCGGGGGTTCTATATTATTTCCTCAACATGCCCAGCACAAGGCCTGACATATAGTAGACAATCCATATCATATTTTGGAAGAAATTAGTGAACATCTTTCAGGTTGGAGGTCTTATTATTTGATCTCAGGTCTAGGAAAGCTTCTTGTCAGCATAAAATCTGCCTGTGTTTAAAAAGACAAGATGTGCTTTAAATAGGTACCAGCCCTGGCAGAAGCCAGGCACTGGGAGAACGTTATCTCTACAGAAACTGAAAGCCCCTAAATATAGACCATCCATTAAAGATTCATGAGAGCCTGCTGTGATTTATCAGAGCCATGGAAATCGAGACTTCCATCATAGTGGGTACTTTGACATTTGTTCCTAATCAACACATGCACATATTTTATTACCTTTTGAGGGAAGTCTGACCAGGGAAATATTCCAGAGGCACCAGAGAGGCTTCCCTCAGAGCAGGGATCACACTTTGTTCTCCAATGCAAACACTAAACGCCACACACCACCTCCACTGCACATTAGCTAGAGGAAGGGACTTCAGGTCACTCTTCTTCACTGTCCTTTTCTCTCTGGTGTATTTTACTGAATCAAACTTCTGGCCCAGGGTACTATGGAAAGATGTAGGGATGGAGAGTATTGAATTTAAATAATAATATCATTTGACACTGGATAGAAATTCGATTCGGATTTATTATTTGGACTCCTATACTTTCGAAGAGTCAAACATCCACATTTATGATAAATATGTGCTTGTACTTTCATGAGCAAAGTATAGAATTGTATCTAAGGTTTATACTCAGTCTACTTTAGAAGAGACCTTGAGATCTGTATAAGGAAAACAAAACCAAACAAAATTGGCTAAGGGGAGCATGGCCACCTGAAGTGTGGGGTCACCAGGGTGCTTTAAAAAAATGGTCAGTTCTTAAGTACACCTAGGAACTCCAGTTTAATTGTCCCAGGATGCAGCCCAGGCTTCACTGTGTTATTTTTAAAGCTCACCACTGATTCCAAGGCATCAGCCCAGAGGAAGGAGCGCTAGATTCTATTACACCCCAAGATGAGCAACTAGCCAGTGATGAAGTCGCGGGTACATTTTCTGACATCTGTGACGAAGGGAAAACATGCTGAGCCATGCCAATTTCATTTTCTGCTTAGAGCACACCACAAGTTGGCCTGCAGAGATAAGATGGCCCATTTTCCCGGAAGACCTCAGAATAATGCATGAGTCCCCCCATCCCCCTCCACCACCTCCCCACAAGTAACCTAACCCAACAGGCACATCATTTGAGGACTGTCTTCACTAAACTTCACTGTCTATTGGCTGGATTTCAGCAAACAAATGTGTGTTCTAGCAAGACATGAGGAAAGAACTTTGGTAGCAATCTCTTTGTGTGTCTTAATGTAAAGACAAAATCCCCAGCCCTTTAGCAGAGACTATCCCCAAATGAGAAGCGATTCTCAGAGGACCAGACTCTGTATAAGCTTCTATAACCATGAGCCATGATGCTCTCAGGCTTGAGGCCCCTCTCCACTTGTCCAATCTGCTCCTATGATGGAATCATGGGAGTAAAAGGAGCAGAGGACAGGTGGCTATTCAACTTCATGGAGTGTTGCCTCACTATGTGCTTTCCCAGGTTTGAGTTTTGTTCAACACGGTGGCCACTGGCCACATGTTGCCATCTGTTTGAATTTGCTCTCTGTTGCTGTGATAAAACATTGAACAAAAACAACTAGGGGAAGAAGGGCATATTTTATCTCATACTTTATAGTCCATCATTGAGGGATGCTAAGTCAGGAACTGAAGCAGAGACCATGAAGGAATGCTGTTAGGCCCACATTCAACCACTTCTCTTATACAGCACAGGCCCTGGTGCACAGGGATAGCATTACCCACAGTGGGCTGGCCCTCCTCCATGCATTAGTGGCCAAGAAAATTCCCAAAGACATGCCTACGGGCTGGTATGATGGGAACAAGTTCTCAATATTGGGGTCCCTCTTCATAGGTATGCTAATAGCCAAGGTTATTTAGCATGTTATTGAAATTTAAAGGTTTTAAATTTTTATCATTTTACTCTCAGTTGCATTAGCCACATTTTAAGTACTGGAGAGTCATAGGTAGAAACTGCTATCATATTGGGTATCCAGGCCATTTCAATCATCATAGAAAGTTCTAGTAGACAGCATTGATGAAGTCCTGCAGTGTCTCACCAAAGGACTCAGGGGAAACAGTATAATCTCTGACTTTCTGGGAAAGAGGTCATTATGTATAAAGGGGGTTTCATGGCTTCATCTTTATAGAGAGTATAGGCTTTCCTATCTCTCATGATACCAATGTATTTGAAGGCTTGCTAAAAAAAAAAAGAGAAACTTTAATTCCTGAGACAAATGAACTGTGCACACAGGATGGGTTACAATTGTTGTTAACCTTTATAATATTAAACACTAACAAAAATCACTCATGATTAGACCCACGTTGAAAAATCAGAGAGTAAGTGAATAATCACATGCAGAACTCTACAGTCTTTCCGTTCTTCGATACTCCAGTTTTTGCCAATACATGCATGAATAGGCTGGAAGACAGGTAAAGAGATAGACAGACAGATGATAGACAGACACAGACACCCCCTCCATACAAATACACAGCATGTATGACTGTGTATATGTGTATATACATGTAGCTATGTGTACATGCATGTGTGTGTTTTGAGAACCTCAGGAACAAAGAGGAGGGAAAGTAGGTTACAAGCAAACCACAGAGCCATAGCTGTGTGGCAGGAGAGGCAGAGCCAGACCCTTGCTCCTCCAGTCCTGAGATGACACTGAAGAGCCCCCTCTCCCTTCCCACTGCCAGCTAGGGTCATTCAGTAGGCCAGACAGGCCCTGTCAGCCCCTGTGATGAAGAACTTCTCATGGCACCTTTTCACGGGTTCCATTGACCTTTTTACAGGTCAATAAAAGCCATTAACTTCCCTGAGGCCTCGTGACAGTGCAGGGAGATTTCATTCTCCATATTTCTCAAGCCAGAAGTGGGCATTCAGGGCTGGGAATGCTGGGTGTGAACAGCTTTCTACTCTCAACAGATCTTTAATAGTGAGTGGGAAAGGTGTCGGGGATGCATTCCTCTTCCTAGCTAGGTTCCCTTCAAGCTCCTGGGAGAGCCTCTGAAAATGTGACATGGGAAGTCTAGTCTGCACTGTGCTCTCTTGCCCCTCGCAAGACCTCAAAGCAGCAGAGACGAGTCCCTTAGAGCTGCCCTCTCTCCTGTCATAGCCCTTAGTCCACATGCCAATTGTCTCTACAAACCACATTTTCTTCTGAACTTAACTGTCCAAACATTCAGTGTGGAAGACATTCTCGGTTTGCCAAGCCTTCACTTTTAGGCAGGATGGTCAATGTTGCACAGGACGCTTTCAATGTTTGTGCCTGGACTGAGTTCACCCGTGTGACTCAGATGGTCCATACCTCTAATTCTGTCTCACTGGTGACAGACTCTTAATGATTCTTTACATCACTTTCACTTTCAGGGTTGTGTTAAGACAAGCTAGTAGCATTAGCACATCTAGAAAATACTCTCCCAGAAATGTGTCATAAGGAAAAGTGAGTTAGCATGAATGGATGCACTGTGTGTAGGATGACGAAAATCTAGGAGCCCCCTTAGCATCTTGGAAGAGGAGCCGGGGTAAAGATGGGGCATCAGTAAATGGCCCAGTTGTTAAAAGTTACAGTACACTTTTGAGAAGGTAAAGGGCTCATAGAATGCTGCTAGCTGAACAATGAATCTTACACAGAAGCCTTTGGCAACCCAAAGGCACTTAGGCTGTTGCAGATGAAGGCACCACTGACTTTCATCATCAAGTCCTAAGAGCCAGGTGAATATGTTGTGATGACAAGACATATCCTGAAGGCTCGGGTGTGTCTCAGATCCAGGGCATGCTGCCTTCACTGCTATAAGATGTAAACAGCAACTCCTACTCCAATAGTTGTGAGTAGGGGTGAAGAACTCTGCTCTTCTCTCCCACTCTGGATTTGCCACCCTGCTGGCAAAGCTGAATTATCAAGTGACATAGCTTCCCAGATGCCCCCCATCGCTGATCATCTGCAAACTGCCACCTTGTCTTCCTCAGTTTCCCACAATTCCTACCGCAGCTGATCTGGGCTTCCACTGGTGATATTGGTGACTGGGGCTCTGTCTGTATGCCTAGCATACTTAAGCAAATATGACAAAACAGGAAGTTTTGGGTACCCTGGGGGTTAGAGTCTAGCTGCCTCCAAAGGTTAGAGTAGACTCTGGGCTTCTGTTCTCAAGGTTCAACAAAGAGCTAGGTCTGTCATTTCTACTCTTGAAAATAAGAGAAGGAAGGGTGCTGACACCATCCTCATCTCTAGGGCTCTGGGGGACAAAAGCAGACATATGCCATCATGCTGCACCTGAGACCATCCCCAGTGCGTCAGTGCCTTCACCTGCTGATCTGTAAGTGGCTTCCTCTGTTGTGCACATGCCCACTGGATGGGCCCAAGAATTAGCACTCTCTGGTGGTGGTGGGCAAGTATCCTAGCTCCCTCACCCCTCAGTGGGATAAGTGAGGTGTGCTCTGCTCTATCTCCTGGTCCCCAACTCCACTTGCCAAGTGGGGTTGCATTTCAGTTGCCCAAAGAGGCAACTGGGCACATAAAGTGACATTCTTTGGCTGCCTTGTCTTACTTGAGTCAGCTCCTAAATATCTGTTTGTATCTAAACCCAAATGTCAGGGTTTTAATCCAAATTCATAGAGAAGTAATGGGACTCCATTTCCATAGCCTCATTTGCTATGTTAAAAGCTCACATGTTACATACATATTCATAAACAAGCCCTATGAGATTATCATATCTTTCACAAATGTTTTGTCTTTTGATTGTATGATATTTGATATACAGGATTAAATATGCTTAGTGTTTTTTTTTTTTTTAAAGTTATGGGCTGCAAACTTACTCTTTGAATTCTTATGTTAATGGCAGAACCTTTAGGAGGTAATTAGGGTTAGAAGACACCAGGAAGTTGGGGCCTCATGATGCGATTAGTGGCTTTATGGAAACCAGAGCCTGCACATCCCCAAGTGCCTTGCATGAACTTATCTGCCCTCTCACATCATGATGCAGCATGAAGGCCCTCACCAGGTGCTGGTACCATGCTCTTGGGCATCCCATCTTCCAGAACCATGAGGGAAAGAGAATTTTGATCATTCACAATTTACCCAGTCTGTGGTCATCTGTCAGAGCAACAGCAAACAGCCCAAAGCACCAGTCCTTTTGGTTGAGATTTTCCTAGTGCTACATGATAAAGGAAACTGAGATGTCTGTTCCAAGAATTCTTCCCATACCTAGATTTAAGCTGGCCCTCAAAATCAATCACAGAGCCGCATGAATGAAGGCCTCCAAGTGTGGTTGCTGATCTAGGCTTCTACACAGATGCCAGTCTTCCAAGCCAATAAGCAACAAGCCACAGGTCAACTCTATCTCTCTCCTCTGTCTCCATGCTCTGTAGCAAGGCCTCACAATGGCAGTGGTCCTTTCCCTTGGAAATATTCCTGACCCTGTGGAGGAGGGACCAAGGCCAGACTCTGGGTAGGAAGAGTGGTTGAGACACTTTGAAAAGAGCTGTACCAGATATCAAATCTCAAGTCAAACTGCTAGGGATGGGCAGGCCAGCCTTTCCTTTTCCTCTTCCCCTCCTCACTTCCCCTTTTCTTTTCTCTTCAGGTTTCCCATCTCTGATTTGCTTGCATGTGATAGGCAAGTAATCTAATGTGGACCTAAAGCTCTAACTCTTAAAAAAATTGTTTTTGAGATAAGGTTAACTAAGTTACCCAGGCTGACCTTGAACTTGTTCTCTTCTCTCCTCTGCCTCTCAAGAAGCTGGGATTACAGGCTTCAGCCTCTAAACCAGGGTAGCCCACATATTTTCTAAAGGAGAAAACAGAAACATTGACAGTTAAGGTGGAAGCATGGGGCTGGGGTCTCGGGAGTCTCATCCAATCTGACGTGTACTGACTGGGCCTCCCCAACTTCCAAACTTTTGTCTCACAGACTTCCTGGCCAATGAGAAGCCCTGACCATGTCTGAGGCCTTATCATTTAGGCTGATGAATATCCCTATGCACTGTTCTACATGGACTTCCAGAAACAACCAACTCATGGACATCAATCACAGGGCTTCATGGTAAGAGATGTGATATTATGTGAGAGATGTAATTTATGTGATTGCATTGCCATAGGAACATCAGAGCATGTAAACAGATAAACATATATGATTCAGCCTACTGCACTCTTAGGCTATGTGGTATAGGGTGTAGAGTTGTGTTCCCAGAATAAAATAGCATGAGATTCAACCAAAACTGAAGAGAAAATGGACATGTTCAAGGCTGCTGCTAGTGTTACACTGCCCCATCACGCCCTCCTGTCATGACGGGTTGAAACCTCTAATGATGTGAATCAGCCTACATCCTTCCTCCCTTACCTGGTTAATCCCTGATGTTCCTACAGCTATGAAAAGTTGACAGCTATGATATAGCACCTCTCCAAAGGAATCTCATGGGTGCTCAAGTTTGAGAAAGACTGTTCCTGTGATTAAATCTTAAGACATTTAGTCGGAATACCTGGATTCAAATCCAGGATCAGCCAAAAACATTTATCTGACCTATAATAATTTACATAGCTTTCTTCTGAGTATTATTGCTAAGAATAAGTGAGTTAGTATAGGCAAAGTACACAGCAAATATATGGATATAAGAAATTCTCAATGTATGTATATCACATACTATATAAAATGTGTCTGTATATATGGATATATATGTATTATGTATATATGTATATATATGTTTATGTCTCAGTATATGTAAAGTGTGTTTATAAAATCCCTTCTTACATATAGATTCCATATTCATGGATGGATTGAACCAGCTATGGATCAAGAATATCTTGAGAAAAAGTGCATTTGTACTGAACATCTATAAAGTATTCTTCCTTATTACTATTCCCTAAACAATATAACACAGTAACAATTTATATAGTACTTACATTGTATTAGGAATTATAAGTAATTTAGAGGTGACTTAAAGTATAATAAAGATAAATTTAATGTATAAATAAACAATATAAATAATACACAATTTAATATTAGGAACTTGAACTTCCATAGATTGGTAGCTGGTTGTGGTGGTGCATGCTGGTAGAATTTGGAGAAGTAGGTGGAGACATCATGAGTTCAAGGCCAACCTGGTATCTCATCAGAAGGTGATCTCCACACCCCCTCAATTTTCTATTCTTCTTCTATTGTTCATTTAATTGAGGAAATCAGACCTATAGCTCTACTGGGACAGAATTCAAACTCAAAGTAGGTGACAGCTAGCTTGTGTGGGAGCTTCTGGAGGCCATGAAATAAGCTTGACTTAGCATGCCAAGATATGGCCATGAGAGCTGGTTAACTTCTGAATGCAGCAAACACAGTGAGTTTTCTAAGGAGAGTGTTCAGAAGGGCTGGATGCTCACTCGAGGCATCCCATGTGTGTGTCACCCTCTCTTCCAGGACTCGGGAACCTCAGGAGTGATATGAGAGGGCATCCTTCAATTTCCTCCCCAGCCCAGAAATGAATCCCAATCTTTAAAACAAGAACAATCTGGTCTGCTCTGGGATGTGGCTTAGCTAAGAATTTTACACTTTACAGACTACACACTGGACCTCCCCCACATTCCAAAGCAGGAGGAGGCCTGGGCATTTGTCAGCTATCACCTCATTCTTCTTTTCTTGTCTCTTTCTTTTTTTAATTGAACATTATTGGATCATTAGAGACTTGCTGAGAAGAGGAAGTAGGCAAAGGACAATGGCAGGCCTGCAGTAGAAGGCTTTGCAGTCTTTCCTTCCGTGCTGAGGAGAACACAATGATCCTTAATTAGCACCCTGAGGCGCCAGCATCAAAATAAAGCATGCACAGAGCGTGTGCCATTGGGATATGCCATCACAGCAAGTCAGGGAGCTACTGAGGTACATGGTGTGACTCCACAGCTAACTCCTGCTATCACACACACACAATCATTCCTACTCAGACCGCCAAGCACATTCATGGAATCAAGGCTGAGATGATCTTCTTGGTGAGACAGACATAGATACAGAGCTCACCTGCTCTCAGCATCATGCCACCTATGCACTAGAGTCCCCAGAGAGGGAGATTCTCCCTAAGATCCACTTAGTGGCTTCTTGGATTTCCTAGGTGTCTCCCTCACCTTACCCCTGCCTTGCTCTTCATTTTTATGCTTCTTGGTGATTGAGACAGGGTTCCACCACGTATCCCAGGCTGGCCTCAGACACCTGGTCTTCCTTCCTCCTCCTAGCAAGTAATGGTTGCACTCCTACACCACCACTCCAGGTTCTGACTGTTTCATTATACTGAGCAGATCCTAAGAACTTTGGTTTCCATAGATGGGCAGTAACAACATCGAGGAGCACTCAAATCCTCTCCTAACCCTGTCCTTCTACAGCCAGCCATGCCTCAGAGATCCTCTGTCAACCCACAAATCCCAAATTCTGGTCTGGTTAGGAAACACTGCCAAAGGCACACAATTGACTGGATGACTTGAAGTCAGTGTTATAATTTGGATATGAAATCTCACCCCTAAAAGCTCATGCTTAGTGTCAAGCTGGTGGTACTATTTGGAGAGCTTCAAGAAACTTCAGGAGGGAGTGCCTTGCTAGGGGAAGTATATCATTGGGGGAATGTCCCTAGCCCTTGCCTGTTTTATTCTCTATGTTTCCTGGTCCACCTGAGATGAGAACATACTAGAACATACTCCTGCCATTATGATATTCTGCCAATCACATCACACCGGGCCAGTGAAACGGAATGAGTCCTCTGAAACCATGAATCAAAACAAATAACTCCTTCCTTTAAATTTTGCTCTCAGGTATCTGGTCAGAACAATGAGGAAGCTAAACAGATTGCTCTGACCTGGGAGTCTGGGCATCTAACACTCCACGAAACTCAGGTAGACACTGTAGTCACAGATACAAAAGACAATACTACTGATCCTTTGCCCCAAACCTCCCTGCCAGTGGCTTGGGGGCTTAAATATTAGAGCTTTTTCTTAGAATGAATAAAGATGGGACACATGCCGGATATGGCTCCTGCATTAACTCCCTGCTGCTAAATAAAGAAACACTGCGAGGGGCATACAGAAAAACATCTGCACCAGGGGAAATGAGTACTGTAGGCATTGCCAACATCTGGCCCAGGGCCTTCAGGGAAACCCTAATGTAATGACCTTGGATCTGTCAACCCTGAAGTCTCTCATTTTATTAGGAGTCTAGATGTGACAGAAAGGATTAGTAAGGATGGGGTTCTGGGTCATTTCCACTATGTGACCTGGGTAAATCACTTGACCCCTTTGAACCTTAACTTTAGAATGAAGGAGAAAGACTAGGACATTTTCAGGCAACATTTTTTTTTGCATAATTCAAATTAAAAGATAAAAATTAGTTTTATGCTACTTTCTGAACGCAAAATGAGAATACCTTGTTGAATTATATGAAGGAAAATATGGATATTTCTTACAATTTATAAGATTGGCTCTACTGAATAGGAGAATGTTAATGAAAAAGTTAACATTGTTTTTCAGCCTCGGAGATGTTAATATTGGGGTGCATTTGGGAATGTTGTAATGGGAAAAGCTTTTTAAGGTGCAGCTCCTATAAGGTCCCAAAGCTGGAATGCGAAGCCAGGCAAAGCTCTATTATCTTCATAACTTCAGCTCTCACCTCATGGCGCTGTGCCCCGACCTACAGTTCTTTTCAACATTGTCCTTCCCTGGCCTGGGATACTGCCCTGGTCTGCATCCCATCTGGAGGAGGGCAAGGGGATCAACTCCTTAGCTAAAAGTTCCCAGGGAAAGGACCTCAGAGTGACTGCTAGTCCTTGATCACAGCTACACAAGCAGGCTCAGAGATGTAAGACCTAAGGTAGGTGGCTGCAGGGGGACCAGAGTACTGGTTGGGAGTCACTAATGTGTTTGTTCTCTTGATAGTTCTAGAAATTCTAGGTTGTAATAGCTCTGCACTTACATAATGTCTTTCTACCCATAGCTTTTGCACAACTGGGTTGTTAAGACTGGGTGGGAGTTACAGTGCTTTGTAAATCTGAGTATCAACTTGGGACGACGTTCGAGACTTGTGAACCCAGGTTCCTGCTGGAAGGATAGCTTCAAGCACCTGACTTCTCCTTTCCCATAGGTCTTCCTTCAAAGGCTACCTGATTGGGAGACCTGCATGCCTTTTTTCCTAAATGATGAGCCTGTATGTAAGGTTAAGGAAAGGTTTTATTGATACAGAGGGATGATTCACACAAGAGATCTCATTCCTGGTAGACTAGAGAATTAACTAGGTAGGATGTAACTGCTTTACTTCATCACACACTACAAATACACAGGTCACTCAAAATACAAAAATGCCTGACTAAATATCTGTACCTCGTGGATTCAATGAGTGCCTAATACATGCTACATAAGGAACCGACTATGTATTACTAAGACACTTGCAATTTTGTTCTCACAATTAAGTAGTTCTAATTGTGTAGCCCCTATCTTCACATGCTCCCTTCCCCCAGAAACTAGCCCTGAGACAAGGAGTTTGAGGATGGTTCCAGAAAACTCCAATCTGGAAGTGGGAGGCAAGGTAGGGAGGGAAGAGAGCCATGCAGGACATATTTGTGAGCTTTACCTCACTGGGCAACCTGGGCTCAGTCTCACAGTGGTCCTCTGAAAGATGCCATGGAATCAGCTCTGGATTGGTCCACAAAGATGGTAAGATGCTATTCATTCACTCTCATCTCTCATGAATTGAAGATTGCTTTTAGGGCACTCATTCCTAGGCATTTTTAGCTTGTTCTAAATTCAGATTGAGCACACTTCCATGGTCAATGAACAGCAGGAAGAAGAGAGATGTAAGAAATCTTATGTGCATTCATGAAAAATATCCATACTCAGTGTTGATTTAGGGGATAGGACCCAGGCATTGGCAGCATTTTCTATAATCCACAATCTCCCATCCCATCTACCTGGTATATTTCTCCATCTGCCTAAGTTATAATGATCAGAAATGAACATAATAAACTCAGTCAACCCACTGAAAACAATATACCAGGCTTACTGGGAAATAACAAAGAATCAGAAAATCTCATAGTTATTGTTCCCCATCTATACCTGAAACTTTCTGCTGACCACCTGACACCATCTCTCCCCTTGCTTCTTTCTGACAAGATCCAATTTTGCCCAGTTAATCTGTTTTTCTCTTGACCAGATGTCCATTCATCCTGGTCCATAGGAGCATCTCCATTTTCCATGCAAATGATTGGCTTGGGAAACAGCATGGGTCATGAAAAGAGAGTCTTTAAGGATGATGGTACTAAAACACCAAAGTCTACCTCACTGCTAATGATATATATAAGAAGAGGTAGGGTGGCTGGAGTTCTGATAGTGACACACTATCTTCTATACTCTGTTTCTATTTGTAGACTCCCAGTCATATGTGATCACTCTAATATTACAGAGTTAGTACGTACAAGTGCAAGCATTTTCTAGAGAATGTGCTCTTTAGCCAGAGTTCACCCACCCTGGTTTGTACAGTTGGTACGAGGAATTGACATATGGGAGCTGATACATACACCAATTAAATTTCCTCCCATTCACTTGCTGACTGGAGAGAGGGCCTAGAATGTTTGCTCTTCATTATACTTCATGGATACTCCTACAGCCCTTTGGCCTTTTGCAAATCTGATAATTATGCATTTTATGTCTTTGCTGGAGTTCTTCATGGCTTGACTTTTCTAATTCTCTATCACTTGTAAAAAATGTTGAGCTTGCTGGGGTCAAGTGTAGATATGCTAATATAGAGGGCCCCTCTCTGAGGCCATTAGTTACATTTTGAAGCAGTTTTCAAACAGCTACTAACTTATCAGTGGCATTCCCATCTGTTGCATGTCATGTGTCTAGCCAACACTAGATCTTGCAAATCCTATATGGAAATCAAGAACAAAGCTATATATCTCACTGTTCAGAGTTACCCACTTGCAAACCACTTAAGAAATCATTGCCAATGATGCCCTTAATGAAACTTGTATAAGGATCAGGTTTATATGTTGTAGAATATAAGGATAGGTCTTCTTCCTCACTAGTTCGATGACAGGGAACTCCACAGATGGGTGGGAGGTGAACAATACCAACTTTGTAGCCTCTCCTCTCAATAATGGACTACAACTATCATATACATCAGGCTTGCCTCTAAATTACTCGCTTTGGTTATGTGTTTCAACCCCAGCATCTATGTCTCATGAACTGAAGTGGTACATATACTAATTCTTTGGTGGCCAGATGGATTCAATTCTAAAATTTGGTGACAATCACCTAAAAATATTGGAGATAGTTGGAGATATCAGTTTATAAAATAGAAAAATGGCTTTTGTCAATGGTGTTAGTTCCAAGAAATACTTGGAATAAATGAAGCCTTGAGGGGTGGGGGATAGGTATCAATATATTTTAAAAGTCATACAGGGTAGTTTGGGAACATTCTCAGTTCTTTTCTGTTGTTTGTATTTCCATGTGTTCCCTTACTTTATCAGTTGGTAGAGCCTGCAAGTGACCTGGGGAAGGAGAGCCAGCTTGGATGAGAGTGAGAATGCACAGAAGTTCCTAACAGGAGCAAAAGAGCATGTGCTGGGGGAGAGCATATAGTGATAGCCACAGTTGAGCAAATTTGGCAAGCATATATCCATCATCCCAGAACCATGACCATCTCTGGTCCCAGGACCCAGTGTCTTTGGATACTTGGCAGCTTTCCATCTGGGATCAGGAGTCAATAGCACCAGAACTTCATCAGATTTCCAAAGGACTTTAGTAGCTAACTGGATGTTCCCTGTGCCACCAATAGAGTCTCTTTCCGAACCAAGGGCCAGAAGAAGGTGTGTGGGCAATCAGATCTTGTCATAGACAATGCTCTGTGGAAGGTCAAAAAGTATAGTGATCCACAGTACCCTCTTGAGAAAGGTACCTGCTTTCTTCCAGCTGTTCCTCAGCCCTGCTTACCTTCTTAACTGTCCTGGGGGAAATGTAGAGTAGTATTGCTTCTTTCTCAATCATATCCATTCCCATCCCATTTTAAACACATACACACACACACACACACACACACACACACACACACACACACGCACGCGCGCGCTCTTCACATTAGCAACCTTCTTTCCATTTTTAAAATTTTGCCAATGATGCAGTGTGACAACTGGGACAGAAATATTGCTAGAAGCTAGAAGCTGATGGCAAGAAAGCAAGTTTCAATGTGAACCTTTGATAAATGGCTCCTGCCTCCAGGGAAATTTTAATTCTTTTCTTTACAAAGCATGCCATCTCTTCCCTAGGGCTCTTCAGATGTGAGTCTGGGGCTGCAGTAGCCCCAGTGCATGTCCAGGATAAGACTTGGGCATCTTATCTTTCACAGGCAATGCTTCCCAGGAATGGAGCTGAGCCTCTTTGGACTTACGTTCTCCATCTGTGATGAGCTATGGTCTGAACATCTGAAAGCAGCCACAGAAACAATCCTGCCTTACAATGTGTGGATGGACAGAGGCATCTAGAAAAGCAAGCAAGAAGAGAGGGAAGCTCTGGGAAAACGCGTTCATCTTTCACTCAGTCGAGGCAGGCAGACCACTCAAATACTACTGGGGGTTAAGGAAGCAGAGACTAAGTTGATTGCTTTTTCACAGTCTAGGACCTGATGCCAGTTGCATGATAAGAACTGTGTGGTCCCCTCCCAGTACAGGTGGGCTGAGAAGAAGGACGAATATCTCATTCCAAAGGGATGGAGGCTACAAAACCAGTGACTGGTATTTATCAACAGCTCAAAAGGTCATCTCCCCAATGACCTCAAGAGTCTCCCACACCTACATGTATTTGCAGCCAACTCCAAAATGTCTCTGCCGCAGGGAGCTGCCATCAAACTTTCCTTTGTTGTAGCAAGAAAAAAAAAAAAAAACAGCAGATTAGTTCTGAGCTTTTCAGTTTGCACCAGTCACCTCTCCACGGAGTCACATGGCATAGCTCTAACTAGCGATAAAGATCTGGGTACCAAAGATGAAACAGGAAGCCCACCCCCCCACTATCAGTTAAGATAAGGATGGCCGTTTATGGTTGTGTAGGATGTGCAATGAGTAAGGGTCCTTGGATGAAGAGGGGACTGAGTGCTATAATCCTACCATACCATCCTCTTACCAAGCCATGCTGGTGGGCAGATTACATATATTTCTTTTAAGTAAATATCTTCAAAATATAGAATACATACAGGTGAAGAGCCTAAGTTATAAGTCCCGGCTTGATCACTTCTAGTTATCTAAACATACTCATATATTCAACTACGGGGAAAGACATTTAATGCTAGCAGATCCCCAGGGGTGTCCCTCCAATGGACATCCTTTAAAAGGTTTGAAACAAGGTACCAACTGCTCATTAAGCCATTGCCCATGAGGCTGTGAGTGCCATAAGGATTCTTGTTTTCTTTAGGTCTGCACAAAAGCCCTCTATGGAACAGTAGAATCTAGAGAAAGTGACCAGATCCCAGAGACTTAGGATAGAACCAAACATGACTGGAAAAAAATGATTCCTAATGATATTCTTCTATACACATAGATTGGTGCCTAGCCCAACTGTCATTGGAGAGGCATCATCCAGCAACTAATAGCAAGAGATGCAGAGACCCACAGCCAAACATTAGGCAGACTGTGGAAGACTGGGAAGAAGGATTGTAGGAGCCAGTGGGGTCAAGGACACCACAAGAAAACCCACAGAACCAACTAACCTTGGCTCATAGGAGCTCACAGAGACTAAACCAACAACCAGGGAGCCTCATGGGACTAAACTAGATCCTCTGCAAATATGTCTCAATTGTGTAACTTGGTCTTCTTGTGGGACTCCTAACAGTGGGTGCAGGGGCTGTCTCTGACTCTGTTGCCTGCTTTTGGGACCCATTCCTCCTACTGGATTGCCTCATCCAGTCTTAATAGAAGAGGAGGTGCCTAGTCTCACTGCAACTTGATATGCCATGATTAGATATATCCATGGGAGGCCTGTCTTCTTCTGAAGAGAAACAGAGGAGGAGGAGAGGATGGGGGAGGGAGGGAGGAGCTGGGAGGGAAGGAGGGAGAAGAAACTTTGGTTGGGATGTAAAAACAAACAAAAAAAGCAAACAAACAAAAAGAAATTACAACTGTGTGCTGAAGGGCATGGCAAGAGGGAGCACGTTCTCTGTCTCCTCTTTTCCTTCCCTCTGCCAGCTTCTCCTCCTTACAGAATAGACCACAACATATATGATCAGGGCAGGGGAGACAAGACAAGAAGTGAGAATTGTATTGGCTCAGGGGACAGAATAGACAGAAAGTGTAAACCACAGAGAACATTCCATCCTTTGTAGAGAGCTATCTGGAGACTGGATGTTGCTCATCAGCCAAGCTGGAATGGTGGAAAAAAGTTTACTCTGGTGGGTCCAAGTGATCTCCATCATGTCCTCTGAAGTATCCTCACATAACTCCTTCTGCGTGGAGGGCAAGGTGTGCTGTGGTCAGACCCAGGTTATCTGAACCATGATGCTCCCACCTGGCACGGAGGAGGGACTCTCCAAGATGGTCTACAGACATAATATGCCTTCTGCCCTTGTCTCCCAAGAAAATAAATGTCTTAATGTTTGGAGCCTTCAGCTTGGTTCCTTGGAAAAAGTCGGAAACATCCTGGATACAACAGGTGTGTGAATTACAAAGGTCATTTAAAAAAAAAAAGAATCCCATTTTTTGTCATTTTGTCTGTCATTTGCTTTTGTCCATGGAATGTTCATGCTCAGTGACTGCAAAAGTGGGGACTTCAGGGCAAGACTGTGGGTCTGGGCCAAGGCCCTTCAACAGTCCCAGCACAAGGCTGCCATCTACCATTCCACCAGATTTGATTTTCATGAAAAGGTACATCAGCTCTGGTTCACCACAGGCTCCACCCCTGGGATCCCCTGTCTCACTGTAACTAGGAGGAGACTTCCCATAGTCCAGAGTGGAGTCTCCCAGCCAGCACTGGCTATGGCTTTTAGCCTGTCTATCTCTAGACTCTCTCCTAGCAAAGCTGCTTAGCCCCTTAAATGCAAGGAGTTGGTTCCCAGCCAGCAGCCACAGGGGTCGTAGAGACAGAACTAGGGTTCTGCCCAGTGCTAGCCACAGTCCCTCCTGCCCCAAGCAGGAACGTATTCAACACAGCATCTTTGGTTGGAGCTTCTCCCTGCCCAGCGCACGCACTCTGCTGCCCACGCGGCTCCCTCCTTTCCTGTCATCACTTACCTGAGAAACTACTTGAGTCCTGATGCTACAGCTGTTCTCAAGGACTCACAAACAAAATGGGCAGCAGTGGCACCCCTATAATGTATTCAACTTAGAGCTGCACCCCAGGAGGTGCTGAGTAACTGCTATTTGATTGCACTTCCCTGCCCAGGAAGCATGGATTTCCTTTTCTTTATGAGTAGAAAAGGAGAAAATGGCTCCAAGGCCTGAGCTCTCTAAAATATTAGCAATTCATGGAGTGTTGACTAGGTGCCAGGACTGAGCTAAGCTGGTTTGCCCAATGTTATGGTTTGAGTGTGTCCCTGAGAAACATGTTGGAAACTTCATCCCAATGTAACAGTGTTAGGGGGTATTTAAATTACGAAAGCTTCTCTCTCTCTCTCTCTCTCTCTCTCTCTCTCTCTCTCTCTCTCTCTCTCTCTCTCTCTCTCTCCTCTTCCCCTCTGAATTCTTTCCTCCCTACCCATCCCCCCTGTTGTCTTCTCTTGATCTTCTTTCTCCCTGCAGTCATGGATGATGCATCAGAAGGCCCTTGCCAGATGCCAGCCTCTTTATCTTAGATTTCTCAGCTGCTAGAATTAGAGGAAATACATTTCTTTATAAATGCTCTGGTCTGTGGTATTCTGTTATAGCAGCACAAAACTGTGGTATTGTATTCCCCCAAATATTGTGCATGCTAATAAACTTATCTGGGGTCAGAGACAGAGCAGCCACAATATTAAACATAAAGGATAGGCAGTGGTAGCATACGCCTTTAATCCTAGCATTACAGAGGGAAAAATCCATCTGGGATCTCTGTGAGTTCGAGGCCACATTGGAAAGAGCCAGGCATGGTGACACACGCCTTTAATCCCAGGGAGTGAGTCTTTAATCTCAGGGAGTGATGGTAGAAGGCAGAAAGATATATAAGGCGTGAAGACCAGACACTAGAAGTGTTTGGCTGCCTGCTTAAACATTTGGCCTGGTTAAGCTTTCAGGCTTCTAGCAGCACAGTTCAGCTGAGAGCCATTCGGATATGAAGACACAGAAGCTTCCAGTCTGAGGAAACAAGACCAGCTGAGGATCCGGCGAGGTGAGGTTAGCTGTGACTTGTTCTGTCTCTCTGATCTTCCAGTGTTCACCCCAATAACTGGCCCCGGGTTTGATTTTATTAATAAGAACTTTTAAGATTCATGCTACACAAAACAGACTAATACACACAGATTATTTCATCAATTCCTTGGCAACTTCCTGGAAAAACGGATACAAATAGCGCCTCCCTGTGAAAAGAGGCAGCTGACTTCTGAATGTTGTACTACTATATGGTAGGGTCCACAATGGATTCATAGATGGTGTGTAACCAGCCTCACAGCCCCTGAGTGAGTGAGACCTTGTCTAACTCACCACTGCCTCAGCATTAGGAAACTATGTTGATAATAGAGCCCATCACTACCTGCAGACAGCTTTAGGAAATTATGTTGATAAGAGAGCTCATCAGTATACTAACTGCAGACCCAAGGAAGTCCTGAGTCACTCATATGTATGGTGCTCTTAAGACATGTATCTATCCCATGCTTCTGAAAAAAAGGCTTTCCCTCAGCTAAGACCTTGGAATTATATTCATTGCCATCAAAGCCCATTTTCAAGATATATCTCATTTCAGTGTGTCAGACTTTTGTGTCCATTTCACTCTCATATAATTAAGACAGAATTAGCTGTGATTTCACCAAAATCCATGTACTACATACCTAAGCCACTGCCCATCATGCTTAGCAAGGTAGTTCAATTCTGGCCAGTGATGCAGGGACAGAAATGATATGCATACCTTCTTGGTCTAAGCCTTCAAATTTCCATTGTCATCCTATCCCCTGCTTTCTCTTTCCCTATCTGCTAGGCATAAGAGAATTCCTGAGGTCCCAGCAAATGGTAAGCTGAGGGTACAAGGCTGTTGGGCTTCTGAGTCACTGTGTGGATGGGTGCAGGCTGAATTCTGTGTAGTCGTGGAACTTTGCAACAGTGATAAGTAGAGCTCTGTGTTGATAAACTACTAAAGTCCATTATGCCACCTATGATTACCATGGGTCAACAAGGTTCTTTTGGTTTGTCCTTCCTTCTAGGTTTATGGTATCCATAAGGCAGGCTTTTATAGTTTCAGCAGCTTGATACTAATCAGTTAGGAGATGCTGGAAACCACAGGGAACCATCAGACTTGGCAGAAGTGGCATGAGCTAGTGATAAACGTGGGCTGCAACTTCCCACACACACTGTGAACTCATGCAAAGATCTTTTGGCAAAGGGTTCATTGTCCATTTGTTTACCTGCCTGCCATATGCAATGAACAATCCCTAAAGGGACCTAACCAACAAACAAAATTACTTGAAATCCAGAGAGTTCTGTGGACTTGCTTTAAGTCTTACAGTGGGCTGATAGCAAAGCTGAGTGAGGGCTCTGGTTTTTTAAGGTGACTCAAGGTCGCTTGAAGAGCACGCCTCTCTTCTGACATTTAATGTCCCCAAATCCTTCAAGTGAAAACAATGGTTTCCTTTACAGGGTGATTTTTCTAGAGCACATACATCCATGAAAACAAAGACATGTCCCCTGGTACTGGCTTCAGTCTGTGACCAAGCCCGAGACCTGCCTTAAATGCCACCAGTGGGCAGTAAATTAACATATTTCCTTATTGCTAGGAAACAGAGGAGCTTCAGTAATTATATTACACCTAATAAGAGACCTGGGCTTCTAGGCTTTTACATTTTTATCTGTAAATATTAGCTTCCCCATTGCAGCAGCTTGCTTTCAACCTCTTGTACTTTCAATGTTTAATTAAAAGTCTCCCAGAACTCATTATATTCTGCCCTCCAAAAGTTGGCTAAGCACAAGCATTCTTTGCCATTGCAGCTATTTCCTTTTAGATGTTCTTTAGCATAACCCATTGAAGCCACATTCTGAAACCCAGAGCCAGTGCAAGTTTATCAGAGTTCTGGTGCTAGCACATGCTAGAGATAAATGCCGAACACCTGCAACCCTCACCTGGACAAAGGGGATGAAGGTAACAGTTAAGTTCCTTTGAGGGTCTTGAAAGGATGGAATGAGATACCAGGACCTGGCACACAGCACACAGTCAGTAGAGGTGGCATTCTGCTTTTCTTTTATATACCCATGAAGGAAGTATGACTCCAGAAAAGGAACTTTTGGCAGGAAGCATCAGCAGATGTTGTTAGTAGACTTACTACATTCCCTTCCCTTGGCCATTTCAGTATACAGCTGCACAAGTTCGGCCTGCCCACACCTGCCCTTCTTTCTTGAGGGGCCATTCTGGCTTTGAGACCTGACTTTGTCAATGTCCAGAAATGCCAGGGCTTCTTTTCTCATGGGTAACCAAGTTCTCAGAAGAATTAGGCTCCAGCCGCCTACATTATCAAGTTGATAATGTGACCTTTCTACATGTTCTTTTCCATGTCTCATATTCCCTCCCCTTGACCTACACTGTCACATAACCTACACAATATGAATCCTTGACCCTGGGTTTGCTTTCCAGACATCTCAAACAAAGAGAAACACCTGTGTATGCATACATATTTATGTATTCTAGATTGGATTCTGGATCAGACCTATGAATTCTGCTTCTACTCTGTTTCAACACAATGAGTTTTCTCCTTTCTAGTTTCATGAAGTCCATACCATTGATAGAGGAATAATCAAGGTGGCCTTGATTAAGTCAGTATAGGTAGCTGGGATGTGAGCAAGTGCTGTGAGATGTCTTTCTGCATGCTGTGAATATATGTTGTTCCCACTAGTTAATAAATAAGCTGCTTTGGCCTATGGCAAGGCAGCTTAGAGACAGGCAGAAAGTCCAAGAGAGAGACAGGAACAAGAAAGGCAGAGGTGGAGGAGATGCCATCCTGCCATCCAGATAGCAGCATGTAATGACACACAGGTAAAACCATGGAACACATGGCGACATATAGATTAATAGAAATGGGCTGAGTTTAGTTGTAAGAGCTAGCTAGCAAGAAAATTGAGCCATAGGCCATGGTCATACAGTTTGTAATTAATATAAACCTCTTTGTGATTTTTATAAATGACTATGGAACTGTGGGTTAGAGATTTGTCCCGACCATGGGCCAGGTGGGACACAGGAAAACTTCTGGCTACAAGCAAGCACATTGCTTCCATGATAGTCATGGAGAAAAAGGGCAGAGGTTATGAGAACTGACCGTGGCCAAAGGACATTGTCACATTACATATAGTACTATGGCAGATTTTATTATAAAGCAACAAAACAAATATGAGGTTATTGACAAGGTTGGTTCTGGTTAATGGTAACACAGAGTATGTTAAATTATCTTTGTGCTTTTTGGCAATTAAAAAAAAGTCCCATGGATAGTGAGATGGCTGGGAGAGTAAAAATGCTTACCACTAAGCTTAATGGCTTGAGTTAAATCCTTAGGACCCACAGCGGAGAAAGAGAACTGACTCCTACACATTGTCTATTGACCTCCACTTTCATGACCTGTCATGTGCCCACCCCAATAAATGAATAAAATGTAATTTTAAATGATGTCGCTAATAACATACAACAATATACAAATAAAGAGTATATATGTATCAGAAAAAAGAAAAGTCTAAACTCAGTAAGGGAAGTTTCTAGCTTTAAAACTAAAATAATTAAATTCCAGATAAGAATAGAAAGATCACAAGGGTTTGAGCAGAAATCAATAAAATAGAAAATAGAAAAATAGATCACTAAAACCAAGAGGCTTTTATTTGTTGTGAAATGATCAATAAAATTTGTAGTTATATTTAGCTGAAAATATAAAATATTAAAAAATGCAAATTATTAAAATAAAAAATGAAAGATCATCTACACTGTCAATCTCATGGGCATTAAAATAATAATAAAGAATATTATACAAAACCCTATGCCCATAAAGTTGAACACTTAGATGAAATGGATCGATTTCTTTAAAAATATAATCTACCAAAAACTCTGTCAAGGAGAAGTACATAATATGAATAGATTTATATCACTATAGAAATCAAATCAATAATTAGTATTCTAAAAGAGGAATTAATAACCTTTAAAGGAGCACAAGGCACAGATAATGAATGCACTAGTAAGTTGTACAAGTATTTAAGGAAGAGATCACACCAATTCTCTGTGGTCTTTTCCAGAAACTGGAAGCATTCCAGAGAGGATGCTTCTTAACCTGTACCATAAGCCCAAAAACAGACAGAGAAATTAAATTTTCCTACTATAGGGCAGTATTTCACACAATATTGGTCACAAAAACTCCTCTATAAAATAAAAGCAAGTTGAATTCAACAATATATAAAAATGAAAATAATGACCAAGGGAGATTTGTCCCAAATCTGCAAGGAAAAAATAATGTTCAAAATCAATTACTACAGCTCCTGATATCAATAGTCTAAAGGAAAAAAAATATAATCATATTGATACATCCAGAAAAAAAGTATTTGATAGTGGAGTAGAAACCTGAGGCCTCAAACCAGATCAATGATTCTTTGCAATGAACACTTGCAAGTAAAGATACATGGACAAAGGGGTTTACTGAGTGATTCACACTGTCACACACTGCAGCTTCCATGAAGAGATTTTTAAATTTTTTCTGTTTTTTATTTTTTCCTCTTAAATTTTGTTTTATTTGTGGGGAGGAGGGTTATACAGGGGCGAAGCATGAAAGCCAAGGGATGGGGAAATGAATGGGATCAAGACACATGATGTAAAAGATACATAGAATAAATAAAAAGAAAAAATACAGAAGGGGAGGGCAAATGTATTATCTACATGGATGGAGGGGTCAATATTACTAATGTGTCAGTTCCTCCACATGTGATATGTGAATGCAATGCAAGACCAACCAAAATCACAGCAAGTCATTCTTTAAATATGAACAAAATGATTCCCGGGTTCCTAAGGCAAAACTACAGCTGATCCAGTACAATGCTGGGGAAGAACAAGGCAGGATTCTGACATTATCCAACTTCAGCACTTCTCACCATGCTGCAGTGACCACCACAATGCACTGTTGGTGAAGAAATGGCTCAAAGGTCAACACGACAGAATAGGGGGTTCAAAACCACATCCTCACAAACACAGCAAATCGACCTTGACAAGGTGTCAAAAACAATTCGATGGAGAAGAGGTTTGTCAATAAATCATGTAGGGAAGACGAAGTATGCAAATGCAAAAAGAAAACTGACTAATGGACACCGATGTCACATCTTTCACAAAGTTGATCTGGAATGGACCACAGGATAAGTGTAAACTGCAAAGCCAAGAACCTCTAACACAAGAGAAGAGTCTAAAGGATGAGTTTCCTGACTTAACAGAAAAGAAACTTCAAGTTCCAAGTTAAACATTGGTCAAACTGAAAACTGGTCTACAAAAGATGCTCAGAGCGCAGCCAGACAAAGCACAGACCGGGAGAAAACATTTGCAGAACAAATCTCTAACAGAAGATTTAGTAGTGAAATGTCCAAAGAATTCTTAAAACTCACCAATAAGGAAATAACAAAAATTTAAAAACTATCAAATGACCTGAAAAGACACCTTACCAAGGTGGCATGTAAGCATATAAAATGGCACTCTGCATCATATGTCACCAGGAAAATGCAAATAAAATAAAAAACAATTATACATCCATGCTAATTAGAGTGGTCCAGATCCAAACACAGACAGCTCCAAATGCTAGTGAGGACAAACAGAAGGCTGGCCAGTTATTTGCTCATGGGGCTGCAAAATAGTACAGCTATTTTGAAAGTCTGCCGTTAATCGCAAAGCTAAACATAATCCTGCTGCTGGCTTCAGGAGGTGTGTGCTCCTTGGAATCGACTCAAATGAGTTCAAAACTTGAGCTCACCCAAAACTTGCACATGAATGAGTACAGCAGCTTATTCTGATTTGCCAAAACTTGGAAGTGACCAGGTGTTCTTCAGGAAGTGAACAGATAAACTCATTGTGTTGCAACAACACAATGGAGTCTTAGTGATAAAAAGAAATGAGCTAGCAAGTCACACACAGACACAGACACACACACTCACACACACACTCACTTATGGAGGGAGCTGAAATGAATATTGCCAAGTAAAAGAAACCAACCTGAATTGACCAAGGGCTGCATGGTTGTGATTACATGACATGTTGGAAGAAGCAGCATCATGGAGAAAGAGGATAGATCATTGGTTTCCAGGGTTAGTGAGTAGGGGATGGAATGAGCTTGCCATGGACAAAGCACAGAGGGTTTTCAGGGCAGCTAAGATACACACTGTAGTGCACTGCATTGTAGACACCGGACACTAACCATCTAGTAAATCCATGGAGCTGTACATCAGGAATAAGCCCTGAGGTAGACTATGGAGTTTAGCACCCAACATTGCATCTCCATTTGTTCATCAGTTGTAACTAACATATCACACTAACGTAGAATGAAAATTACAGGGAAACCTGGACTGGGGAAGATGGATGCATAGGAACTTTCTATACTTTATTTCCACTTTTCTATGAAGCTTAAAACTGTTCTAAAATTAATTTAAAATGTCTTGTGTGTGTGTGTGTGTGTGTGTGTGTGTGTGTGTGTAGGTGTGTGTGTGTGTCAGAGAGAGAGAGAGAGAGAGAGAGAGAGAGAGAGAGAGAGAGAGAGAGAGAGAGAGAGAGAGAGAGTGTTACTTTATGAAAATAAAGGAAGTGTGGTCTGGTTGGCAAATCTGTGTGAGTTAGGTCCATGCAAACTGTGCCTCCACTGCTGTGGACTCCTCTGCCTTTAGATGCACATGGCTCCCGACCTGGACACAAGGTGACAGGCTCAGATCAAGCTGTGATGCCTTGTGCCTGCATTGGGGTACTAGCTGTCATCACCTCCAGCCCAGAAATGTGTCAAGGACGATGGGGAAACTTAATCAAGGCCACAATGTTTGTTACTTTCAGAGTTTAAACTAAAAATAGGCAACTACTTTGCAAGGAGGGGACAGCCTCATAAAAAGTCCAGCCCATCCCTAGTTTGGTGAGACAGCTGGTTGATGAATGTCTCCATCCAAAGTTTCAAAAATGGCCTTACCCAAGCAGGATTCCCGAGCCTCAGGAGAAGCATGGCTATAGGTACATGATATGAAACCCTGGTGATTGTGGAGTCTGCAGCAGCCTGCTTCTCACTTAGCAAACTTTGAATCTATCTATCTAAATATCCACCAGTCACACTGAGAACACAGGTCATGTGCTCCTCAACATCCTGAAAGGCTCTCCATCCTCTCTGATGCCTTGTTGATCCCTGGCTACTAGCCTCACCACCATCCTTCCTCTGAGAGCATGGCTCCTTGACTCTGAACCTAATTCGGGTTCTTGACATTCTACTAATGCTTTAAAGAGTAACCCAGGATGGCTTTTCCTTTATGAACTCTATCTACATTATTCAAAGCAAATATCTCCAGCTTAGAAAAATATGGGCATGGCAGTTCTGGCCACAATCTTTCTCTTGCCTCAGTGATGCTAAAGCAGTTTGCCTTCATGCGGACCAAGGGGGGCTTGGTAATGACTCCCTGATAGCTGTGCCACTTCAAATGGCTTTTTGAAAGTCTTTTGATAATAGCAAGAGAGAGAGCAGATAGATGGACATATGCCTGCTTCTCTCTCCCCACCAGACCTCCCAGCTCCTTCTGAGAATACAGACTGAAACTTTCCTATCTGAAGAAACACTATACAGACTGTTTGATAACTAGGTGCAGGTAAATGTAGTGGGGGACAGAAGGGAGGATCAGCTTTAAAATGCTAAAGTTTGAATGCGGTTTTGCCCATAGACTGGCTTTCTATATCTCTGAGCTTCCAAGTAAATTCACTAAGATAGATGGAAAAGTGAATTGTATGGCAGTTCTAATACCCAAGGATTTGTAGATCATTGTGTTTCAGCAGAAACAAATGGTCAAGATTATGTCTGATTCTCCCCTCTATATTTGAAAGCATGGATCATAATCCACCTGTATAATTATATACTTCTCATGTAGGACCAAATCTCCTGTGCACAATCAGAAAGCCAGTCACTAGCATCTCCTAACCTCCCAAAGCTGGCTACATGCAAAATCAAGGACATGGTGAGCTGGGATGTCCACTAGAAGAGGCCTAGTCGGTCTTGCTGAACCCCACAGATCATCCAGGGACTCCATTTCTTAGTTGTTCAAAGGCCTCTTGAACAGATCAAGTCTAAGTAGAGGCAATTTATGGAGAAATGAAAAAGAGGAGTACAAAAGACTTGGAGATACTGGGAGGAAACAAGTTTGGGCTGCTTAAGGTAAATCTTGTCCATTACTAATAACCATGAATAGGGACTTTAAGGAGTCACTTACATGTGGCAATCAAATTGGTATGGAATTATATAGACGAAAATCATTCCAAGTACGTTTCAAATACATCTCTTATCCAAAGGACTCTGTCCAAATACAGCTGTTGGGCCCCTTGTTTTGTTTTTCTGCTGGTTTGGTTGCTGTATTTTGTTTGGGCAGGCTACTCAGGACATCTGATTTTTGTTTGAGTGTGGGCTTGTTTTCTACAGAAGATAAAAAACGTTTAAGTCAAGGGAGAAAACTTTGGTGCCATGTTCTTCCACTGCTGGGCTGTAAATAAAGGAACATACTAGGGGGTGAGTGAGGCCTGATCTTCAGACCTGGAGGGCTGCCCAGCGACATCATGCACTGTTCACTATGGGTCATTATCACAATAGTATCACAAAGTGACTGTGATGCCACATCTAAAGGACCATAGTCAAGGTGCACATAATAGCCACACAGTGCAGAGGGCACCCAAGTGAAAGGAGTAAGCTGAATTTTAAGGGAAGCCGTATCAGTACAGTTGTCCATGGGGGGCAGAAGAAGGCATCACACCTCCCAAAGCTGGAGTTATAGGCAGTTGTAAGCTGTCTGATGTGGGTGCTGGGAACTAAACTGTGGTCCTCTGGAAGAGCAGCAAGAGTTCTGAACCACTGAGCCATCTCTCCAGCCTCAAAGCCTCATTTGAAAGTTCCGTTCCTCAAAAGTCATTTCACTCTAACTCTACCAGTTGCCTTTTGTAAGTGGGAATACAAGCATTCTCTGGGGACATGCACAACTCTGCTGACTTTCTTCCTTCCTAACACTGGGGCTACTGGTTCAGTCCTGAACTGAGGAGCACACTGGGTGTACCCCTGCCAGAGCCTTATAGGGAAAACCACTGTGCTCTCGTTGGCTGGCTGGTAGTGCATGGAATATTGGGTTGAAAATGCAGATAACTGCAGCAAGGCTTTGCCTGTTACTTCCCATTACAGACTGTCTGCGATGGCTGTTCTAAGTAGCCAACTTAATATGCTTGGGAAGAGGAAACCTTAGTTGAGGAATTGCCTCCATCAAGTTGGCCTGCTGTCTGTGGGGACATTTTCTTGATTGCTATGGATGTAGGTTGACCTTTCAGACTGGTGGCAGTACCATCCCTAGGCAGACAGGCCTGGGCTATCTAAGAAAAGTAGTTAAATGTGAACCTGGGAGAAAGCCAAGTAAGTAGGGTTTCTCCATTAGTTTCTGCTTCAAGCTTCTGCATAAGATTCCTACCTTGGCTTTAATTTATGGTGGACTATAACCTATAAGCTAAAATAAACCCTTCCTCCCACAAGTTGTTCCTGGTCAGCATTTTACCACAAGAGAAAGCAAACTGATATGCTACCCTAAAAGAGAGATGGCAGCATCTTGTCATGGTTCTGAAAAATCCAACGCCGGACTCATCAGATCAGGTGGTGAAAACACACCTCCTGGAGGGTGCAGACTAGCTCCTGTAAGCAACATGAAGGAAAGACAAACCCTTGGTTAACTGCCAGGATAACGGGGTTGTTTGATATGTTATAGGGTAGGAGATGACATTACAGTGTGGCATTGGCCAGAAGGAACATAGACTGCCTTTCCAATGCACAGCTGGCATTTTCTTCTACCTGTATACATAATTTTCTAATTAGGCATTATGTTAGACTTACTTTTCTTTTCTAGGATAAATGAAAAGAGAGTTTTAATTGTAAATTCTTTTAGGTAAGACCGTAAAGTCTCTTTACACTATAATTAGCCAAGAATAAATAAGACCCAGAGACACCTGTGTAACTCACTATAGCACATGGAGCAACAGAGAGAATGGTAGCTCCCACACTATACTATAGGTACTATGAACAGCTGGCCTTTGTCTTTTTCTAAACAAATCATGAGTTCCCCTCAAATGTCATTTGTCACAGTAGAGACCAGGCTTCTACAAAAGTTCTCCATCATAGCTGGCAGTGGAAATGTTGTTCCTACAGTATAAACACTTTTGGGCTGGGGTCACCTAAGACATACTTTCTATTATGTGCTCAGTCACAGGTCTTCTTCCTCATACTTTGTTTAGCTTCCTGTTCCTCCCTATAAAGCAGTCCAGGCCGTCATTATAGAGTGACTAGTGGGGCCAATGGTCTCCAGGGTCATAGGCTTCTATGGGAGAAGAAGGGTTCCTTAATTTCACTCCCACAAAGAAGAACATATATAGGGATTTCTGTCTCTCAATTTCTGCATTTTTTTTTTTTTTTTTTTTTTTTTTTTTTTTTTTTTTTTTTGGTTTTTCGAGACAGGGTTTCTCTGTGTAGCTTTGCGCCTTTTCCTGGAGCTCACTTGGTAGCCCAGGCTGGCCTCGAACTCACAGAGATCCGCCTGGCTCTGCCTCCCGAGTGCTGGGATTAAAGGCGTGCGCCACCACCGCCCGGCCTCAATTTCTGCATTTTGATGCTTTGATATCAGAGTACTTGTTGACTCTGGAAGAGACTGTCAGTCTTAGGGTCAGCAATCCCTAATGACAATGAATAATTTTTCTAGAAGTTATATACAAACCAACCAATCTACAGTCCACACCCAACCACTTTGCCTGAGTTTTTACATTTCATCTTGGGCTACTATCTACCTGTTCTGAACTGGGTAGGAAAATCCTATGGGATAGTTCTATGTCCCAGAGTTACAAGAGTCATTTAAACCATAGCCCTTCACCTTTCCATTCTGCCTCATCTGTTTCTTCCCATGGAAACCACAGTAAAGGCTTTTCCCACCATTCTCCCAACTGGCCAACTCTGGTTCTTCCCTGTGTGGTTCTGAATGGCACATGCCCCCTCTTCTCAGAACTGAGTAACAAACTGTTCAGTGGTGGTCATCCTATTTGTTGCCTTGCCATGCCTTAGCTTTTCTATCGACACAGTGTGCTTCAAGACAAAATTGCCATCTGAGTCACTCACTGTTCTAGTTAGATTTCTATTGCTGTGATAAACACCATGACCAAAAGCAGCATCAGGGGCAAAGGTTTATTTCAGCTTATATTTGTATTCCATCATAAATGGAAGCCAATGTAGAATTCAGGCAGTGCTTGAACTGAAACAGAGACCTCAGAGAAACACTGCTTACTGGCTAGCTCCCCATGGCCTACTCAGTTTGCTTTCATATACAAGTCAGGACCACCTGCCTCGAGGTGGTATTGCACACAGTGGGATGGTCCCTCCCACATCAATCATTAGTCAAGAAAATGTCCACAGACCTCCCCAAAGACCAGTCTATTGGAGGCACTCTCTCAATTGAAATGGCTTCTTCCCAGGCAACCCAATGTCAAGTTGAGAAAACATGAACCAGCACACTCACCAGACTCTATAGCATGCTCACCACCCCCAGGCCGGCAGAAACATTTTCATGGCTTCACCTTTATATGCCTTCTCAAAGAGGGAGACCAATCATTGTGACGGAAGAAAGAATCCAAAGAATCAAAGCCACACAGATAAAAGTTTAATAGTCTCCATAATACAGAAATTTTACCTAAAGTGACCCAAGTTTAGTCATTGCCTGATTCAAATGAAAAATCTCGGTGTGTTTTCCCTATGGAGCATTCATTAAAACCACCACAAGCATGATTTCTGAGGATCTGTGGATTTTGTAAGCTCATTAGTTTGTGGAAGAGCATTCTGTGATTTGACCCAGTTTCAATTCCCAAACTCTGAAAATAAAATAGAAATGTTTTATGCACAAGGATTTGGTCATCTATCATTAGGCTGCTGAAAAAAAAAGTGGGTGCTATTGCCCCACATAGAACCTGAAATGTTTTAGGCGATATATCGAAAAGAAGAGGCAGGCTCCATTAAGTCCTGAAGGAAGCAATTTCCTGGAGAGATAGCTGTTTGCATCAGAGAAAACATCTGGCCCTTAATTGAAACTACCTGAAGAATGGAGCTTTGCCACTGCCTTGTAAGTTACATAAGATGAGGGCAATTACAACCACCATCATCCACAGAAGAATCATGGGGAACTCTAAACATTCCCATGAATTTTTCCTTTTCACAATTTACAGCAGTGAACTTACAGCAGTGTTTTAAGAGGCTCCAGTGAACACATGCTAAATAATGTATCTGGCTATGAACAGCAGGCAAAGCGGTCTTCCCAGTCAAGGTCACACAGCTGAGCAGCTCTGTGGCACAACACTCCATGTTTCCTAATTCTGTGAGAAGAGATTCCCACGCTTAGGATGGAAGGCCTCTGGCTTTCCCTGTTGGCTTTTGTTGCTCATTTTATTATGCATGTCTTAGAGCTTGAGAAAGGTGAGGTAGCCATGGAATCTGACATCAGGTTGAAATTCTCCATGGGATCCTTAAATGCATACGGACACTGAGAATAAGCTCCACAGGCCAACTGAAAGATGAGCAGAGGAAAAGCAACAGAATGCTTCAGAAATATTCAGGGGCCATTTCTTTGATGAATTGGGGCTTTGAAATTTCCACTGGTTAGTAGGATGATTGACAAGAGCACACATACATATCAGTTTCATCTTGTGGAAAACGATGTAGAGTAACTGTTCCCAGAACACCTATCTTTGGGTTTGGCTTTTGCTAAAGACGGAGAGTGCAAACATCTTTGCCATTTCTGTGACCTCGGGAGCCACACCATTCCCTCTCAGCACTGCGCGACTTTTGCTCAACTCCACCAGATACCAGGAGAAGCAGGGGTTTCAGCGTGTCTCCCCTCAGACAGCTCCCTGTCACAGCTTAGATCCACAGTCCTCAGTATAGACAGCAGAATGCCACGTGTTTCCCAGCTGGATGTAGAGAGAAGTATCCTTGAATTCAGACAGATAGTACATCTTGTGAGCAAATGATTGTTTGACTGCATTTGCCTTTTTATGTTTAAAACAAGCCTGTTCTTGAGTGAACTGCTGATTTCCTATTTCCGGTCTAAGACTGACTGGGCCCACTGCTGTGGACTGGGACTGTGTTGCATCTTCTTGCTTCTCAGTTTCTTCATGGGCAGCTTCAATGGAATCAAAGCAAGGAGGCTCCAACAGCTCACCTTGCAGGAGATACACATCTCACCCATGGGCCAAGGGTCAAGAAGCTCATAACTAACTCCATGGATGGGCCATTTCTAGCCCATGTTCAAATGCATCCCTGCTGAGAGCTCACTGACTCCCTGGTGATCTTGCTGAACACTCCCTAGACTGCACTTCCACCCCCAAAGGATGCTTCCAGAAGATCAATATTGCGCCCTGCTCCCTCTTTCCTTCAAGATCAACCAACACAGTGGCTTGTCACCTCTCCCTGCCTTCCTCAGCTCCCTGCTGCTCTTTACAGGCAATTTCCTAACAAAACCCTTGACTATTTCATCTTGTATTTGTATCTACTTCTTAGAGGACCCAAGCTTGCAGAATGGATGGTCTTCCTAGGTCAACTAAAGACAGAGAAAAAGACACAGCTGACTTCCTCCACACCCCCTTTCTGCTGGCCAACCAGTCAGTTGAGACCTTCACCAACTGCAGGTAGTTGGCTCTATGACCCTGGCCCCAAAGCTAGAAGTAATTGCTCCATTTATTCCTAGCAAGGACGTCTGGTTGGCCTGGGGTTCTAAAGCTAGGCAGGAGGAAAGGGTATAACCCTGAGGGGACTTCACTACTGACCAGGGTCAAATCAGGAGGCATGGAGTAGTGTGGGACATTGTTCCCCCCACCCCTGTGTGTATGTATGTACATGTGTGCCTAGGTGTGCATGTGCATCTCTGTGTGTGCACATATATGAATGCATTGTGTATCCACATCTGAGCATACAGGTATTGTGAGTGGCTTGCATGGGTATTCATGCACGTGTGTGGATGTCTGCGTGTACACTGTGTGGTCACCACCTGAGGCAGGGGCATCTCGAGGGAGCAGAGCTGCCAGCATGGATCAGCTGTGTTTTTATGCACTACTTTGCCCATTATCGTTCTCCCTGAAGGCTACAAAAATCCTTCAGCACAGGTTTAGGTTTTAGTTTCCACCCAAATGAATTGAGAGAGTGGCCCCTCCTTCTGTGTTACTTTGCTTCCCTCCTCTATTTCCTCCTTCTTCTCTACATCCATCCTTGGTCTCCCTCACCCTGAACTTCCCTCCTTCCTCTACTTCCCTTCTTTTGGCACCAGGCCCCCTGACACATAATGTTGACACATAATGCTGAGCTGGGAGGTTCTCTCTTGATTACTCGCCTCCTCCTCCTCCTCCTCCTCCTCCTCCTCCTCCTCCTCCTCCTCCTCCTCCTCCTCCTCCTCAGTTTTAGTCCCGCTTGCTCTATTCTGCGAGTCCCCGGTGCAACCAGGATGCCGTTGGCCATGTCTGTAAAGCTACTGCTAGCAGAGACCCCAGTCAAAAGGTGGGCTCTACCTTAGCCACAGCTGAATCTGAGCTCATGGGATTCATACAGACCGAGGGGTGGTGAAGTGGGACCACACAGGCCCCTTCTGCTTGCCCCCATCAAGCCTTCAGCTCCCACTGCAACCTTGTAGAATGCCCCCCCCCCCAGGCAGCTGGAAAGTGGCCCTCTCCCTGTCCCTGACCCCATTTCATCACTATCTGCCTACCTCAGATTAGAAGAGAGATTTGCTGTGAGGAAATTCTCCATGCTTTAGGGTGACATAATCTGAAATCAAATGAGGGATTTCTAACCAGGTTCATGGAAGATGCTTTATATGGGTCAGTGAAAAATAAAGACTGGATGACTGGATAGCTGGTGACCAATGACCACAGATTTAAAACGCCCTCAGATGAAGCATATTTAGGACCGAAGGCCAGGGGCATTATTTATTTAGCAGCTCAGTAGGGTGTCGGAGGTACCGCTCTGAGAACCTCCCTGTAAAGTAAAGGAAGCCTAATACTAAAATGACACAGCAAATTCAACTCTAATTCCCATAGTCTTGCCCATGATCATGCCTCATTCCTAGGCTGAATTGCATTCAAGGGGGAACAAAGGTCTAGAGACCAGGGCAACAGCTATAGGCATGGTACAGTTAGTTCTACCTGGGCATTTAATTTACATGACAGTCTCTATGGTTTTTCCTTTCTAGCATTTCCACCATAAACATGAGGGTCACAACACTGCACATGCTGCTTTGGATAACCGTGAGCCAAGATTAAATTCTCTTTTCTTAGAAGTTGTCAGGTTGAGCACAGGAAACTGTCGTGCTTGTATTTCAAAAGGGATCAAATATTGACCGCTTTCTATGGGTCAGCTTAACAGAGACAAAGGTGAGAACGGGGACAGTTGAGGTGCTTGCTTTGTCCATGTCTCCACATTCCTCCCTGCATTCAGTAATCTTCAGAGAAATTAAACTTTCTGATAACGATTTCAGCTTAGCAGTGGGGCAGTCATTTCTAATTTCTAGAAAACTTTGCAGGCTCAGCTATAGATGTCTGGGTGAGTAAAGATATCAGTCAAGCCCGAGAACTTGAGTTCAGTCCCTGAATTCACATGATGAAATGGGAGAACCACTCCTGCAAGCTGTCTTCTGACCTCTGCACATGGATCACGGCATGTTCTTGCCTCCATAAACAAACAAGCAAGCAAATGTGTACAATAAAATTAAAAATAAAATATTGTATTTGCCTTTAAAACTAGTGGTGCTCTTGTTAATTAAGTTCTCTGAAGATGATACATCTATGCTCAACAGTCTGGAGAATGGTTGGGCTTGGCTAGCACATTGTGGTTTTGGAGAGATGGAATGTTGCAGGTCACCAACCCAAATTATCTTGGGCTATCTTAAGCCCTTTAATATATTACATTAACTTTCTTATCTGACCTACTATCCTTGGTTTAAACTTCATAGAATATAGCATGAAGCTTCATAGTCATCAAGCTCCATCAACTTGTCAGCCATGAAAAGCAGAAGCAAGCATCAGAAATAGACTTAATAGACTGCCCCTCATGGCTGTAGCTGGCCCACCTGGTGTTCACTATTGTAACTGGTAAATGCGATGACTTACGGTTGTTTCTTCCAATTATAAAAGCTAATGTAAACTCTTTCACAAAAGAACATGTTAATTCAGGGTGATTTGAATCTATGTTCTTGGATTTTGATACTTCATATTTGGTCCAAAATAATCTCTCATTTCTTTATTTCCTGGACCCTAGTCAGATGGTTACTTTCAGGAAGTCAGAGTTTTCTGATAGCCACTCAATGCATAGTACTAGCAGCAGGCCAAATAAATATCAGAGTCCAAGCTCACTCACTATTCCAGCAGTAAACAAACAAGGAAAAGGGCTACATTTCAGTGGTGTAAAAACTGTTGTTGTAATCATAAGACAGCAGAAGCAAGAGCTGCAGCCACCCCTCAGGGGACCCATGAGCATGTGCAAACCCAATGTTCATCCTGACCTTCACTCAAGTGTTAACTCTCACCTGAACCACAATTCTTACTTTAACCCTAATCCTAGCCTTTCATCCAGCCCCAGCCCTTACTCTTACCCTGACTCCAACCCCAGGCTTCTGCCAATGTGACTAGAGTTAGAGAGTAGCAAAGTAATGTACACTGAATGTAGCACATTTAAAACTTAAAAGATGACATTGAAATAAAACCTAGAGAAGACCATGCTTTACTGCTGCTGAATTGGTGTCTGAAGGAATATTTCAATTATTTGTGAGTGTGAATACCAGGAATATGCCAATGCTAGATCCCAGGCATGTTTCTGCAAACACACAGTTTTAACAGTATGTTGAATGAGTGGTTGTTTCATACATGTGTCATCAGCTGTTTTGCGCATGTACAGGTATCTCTTAGTCACTGTTCTATTGCTCTAAAGAGACACCATGACCATGGCAACTCTGTAGTGGGTAGCTGTTCTAGCTTTGACCTTGAAGCACTGCCCCTAGTGAGATAGATGGTAACTGTTATACCTACCTATGACCTTGAAGTACATGTCCCTGGGGCGTGGCCAGTAGGACTCTTAAGATCTAAGATGTATGTACACAGCTCTCTCTTTGCCTCCTTGTGGTATCGGATGCTGAGATCTTGGACCAGGCAAATCAGTGTAGGACATAGCTCAGTTTTCCTGGATCCTACACTAAATCTCCCATGGTAGTGAGTTAACCCCCAAATAAATTCCTTTGCTTATTAAATAGACTCCATGGATTTCACACATTACAACTCTTATAAGAGGAAGCATTTAATTGGGGGCTTGCATACAGTTCAGAGACTTAATCCATTATCATTATGGTGGGGAGCATGGTGGTGGGTATGGCAGCCATGGTCCTGGAGAAGTAACTGAAAGCTATATCCTGATCCACAGGAAGGGGGAGGGATTGAGAAACTGAGTCTGGTGTGGGCTTTTGAAACCTCAAAGCCCACCCTCAGTGACACACTTCCTCCAACAAGGCCACACCTCCCGATCCTTCTAACCCTATCAAAGAGTTTATGAGCTTATGGGGGCCATTCTTATTCAAACCACCACAAGGTAGCAGAATTTTTGCTGACTCCTAAAATGTGTTCACTGAAATTAAAGGTGTGCTTGAATGCGCAGGTTCCACCTTTGGCTGAGGACATGAACATGGATGTCCTTTGATAGCAGATGGGGTCATTTTCCAGGGAACTTGAGGATCTCACAGGACCATGTCAAGAGAGAAGAATCCCTGCCTTGGAGTCCTCTCTGCCTCTGGTAAGGACTTCCAAGAGAGATCTTTATCTTCCCTAGGATTTTTCAGAGTGTGTGTGTGTGTGTGTGTGTGTGTGTGTGTGTGTGTGTGTGAGAGAGAGAGAGAGAGAGAGAGAGAGAGAGAGAGAGAGAGAGAGAGAGAGAGAGAGAGAGAGAGAGAGAAGAGTGGGCTTTTAGCAGAAAGCAGCATCATGCACAGCCTCATGAAGGCCCTAAACAGCATCCCTTTTCCCAGTGACTCTCCTGGGACCAGGGCTGTCCTGCCTGCCCCTGAGTGGAATACTATAACATATGTGCCATCCTAAAAGTTAGGAAACAAAGTCAACTTATTTTTAGTGGTGCCAGGTTACATCTTCACTTGATAGGCGTGCTATATTGTTCTTCAGTCCTCTAGATGTTTCTTCCGATGAAATGCCCCTAAACTCAAGCCAAGAAGTACCCTCATTCATACAAGAAAAGCAAACACAATGTGTTGATATCTGTGCATGCAGCCTGGGGGCACACTGCGATGATTTACTAATCTCACCCATGAGCACTGTATTTAGTGCCCTCTTCATGGTGCCAGCCTACTCTATTGGGTATGTAGGCTTGTGGGAGTCTGTTCCCCAACACTGCATGTCCAGACTGAACTGATTCCAGTGCCTGTGTGGGGACATGTGTGCATATATCACATTATAACATAGGTATGTACACATATGCCCACCCATACAAACAGACATATACACAAAGACATGTACACACGCATGTAGACTAAGGCATACAGAGCAAATATAAACAAAATAAATGTGCATGCACTCAGAGGCATGAACATGCAGACATTCATTCCTTGTCCTTTTCACCCAGGAATCCTGGGTTTTCTTTGCCTTTCTGCTCTTCTCCTCTCCTTTTGCCAATCAACAGCATAGCTTCTAATCAATCTCCTGTCTTCTCCCCCTAGTCCCGCCACCGGGAGCCTGGCCACCGCCTGGACCACAGTAGGCCCTCCTGACCCAGCCCTCTATGTCTGACGTCATTTCTTCTCAAAACCATTCTGTCACAGAGCCAATGAAAACCCAAGTGGCCTGACCTGCATGGAGGAGAACGTGACAACAGCTTACAAAAGTGCATATGGCTTTATCTTTCAACACTGCAATCACATTTTCAGGAATTTATCCAGAAGATGCATACGCACAAAACTGAAATAATTCACCACAGCATTATTTGTGAGAGAAAATTATTGGAAATAACCCAAATTCGCATCGCTAGGAGACAGGTTAGGGGCATAATTTGATGCAGTATTGACTTTAGAAATGTATTTTATTTCCAAAGAATAAAATTAAGATTAATAACCCTCAAGTTATAAACAAATGAATCTAATTGTCCACATGTATAACCACAGACATAAATAATATATTCCATCAATTCTTAATTAAATGCTCTGAACATTTACCTATAGGACACCATACTCTAAAAAGGAAGAGACACAAAGAAATCTCACATTTTTATTTTAAGCTACTGTGGTTAGTAATGTACCTTCAAAGTCATCTGGAAAGACTGTTCATATTGTAGGACAGAGGAAACAAGTGCATGTATTCATATATTAATACTTCAGAATCAACATGGAAGAGGAGAGAAGAAAGAACAACTTTTAGTTTTTGTTAATTATATAAATTTGCCAGTATTTAAAAAGTAGATATCCCTAAGACTCTCCACACAGACGTCCTGAAGTGAGGACATGTCTGCAGCCATGGGTACCTTAGTTTCCAATGTCAATTTTCAGTGAAGACATTGTGTTCCTCTGAGAAGTTAACTTCAAGACTAGATCAGGGAAGTACAAAGCAAGACAGAAAGCCTATGAGTACTCAGAGCCAAGCACGGGCACAGGAGCTGTCTTTGAAGGGCTCCCATTGGCCCAATCTGGGGCAATGTGAGCACCAAGAAGCATAACAATGTCCATGAATTAGAGTACAATGTAGCAAATAATACAAGATGAGACCATGAATCTACAATGATGATTTGAAGGGGTGCAGTGGGAGCTTTTCTTTACAGAAGAATTTCAAGCAGCAAATGGGATGAAAGTATTGTAGAATTGCCCTTAATTAGAAAGGTTCAAATGCATCTTTAAAGTGGAGAGACTACGGCAGCACAGCCAAGTGAACCACTTAGCATAGCAGTTTGGGGACAAAACCGATATCCCGAGTCTCTCACTGTGATACAATGGGAAGGACATGCTCCCTTTTAAATATTACATCGCCCTTTTGCCAAAAACACTTATCACACTCTAACGGTGAGGGAATACATATACATTAATACTATGGGGTTCTCTACAAACTAACTTTTTGCTATTTGTTTGTTTTTTTGTGATACTAGGGATCAAACCCACATGTCCCACTTGGTTGCCAAGTGCTCTACCACTGACCTACATTCCCCAGACCTTTACAAAATGTTCATTTGAATCAGGATCTTACTGGATTTTGTGGCCTGAGACTGCAGACTGGGACCACTACACCAGGCTGTCAAGTGGTCATGTCAAGAAAAACAAAACAAGAAAGAAGTGGGAGATTATTCTACATTAAAAGAGATAAAAGCCACTGTCCCAACTGCAATGTCTCCCTTATCACACTCTAGACAAAGAACAAGAGAACTAAGACGTTCATTTAGATAATTCTGGGAAAAGGCATTGGTCCTACAGGGAATCCAGTCTAAAATGCCTTTAAAGGGTTAAAAACAGATACAATCTACTATCGAATGTTTGTTTCCACAGGTGTGACAATTGCAATGCGTTTGTGTAGGACAATGTCCTTTCCTCCTATGTATGGATGGTCAAGCATTTAGTCTTGATGCCTATAACCTTCCTTCAAAGCTTCTGAAAAAAGAGTCCGAATGGAGAAAGGCAATCGGGCATCTGCTAACAAGTTGGGGATTCGTGTGTGGAGTACACAGTTATTGACTGACTGTAAGACTCCTGTGGACTGGAAGTTTCAGAGTAAAGAGCTGGAGCCAGTGTGAGTAATGATCCTTCGCTCTTTGACAAAGGAAATGGTCCTGTGTGTTTGGTCTATTTCAGCTTTCCCCTGGATAACTTCGTACTCATTTTTATCCCCCTTGTGCCTTTTTGCCCCGGCCACACCCAGCTGGCTGCTGTTTCTCAATACACCATGCCTGCATTCCTATCTCTCCTGCAGCTCAGTTACTTCCACCCACCATTAAAATGCATTCCTTTCATTTAAACCCACCACAGACAAGAGTCTCCATAGGACCAAGGCCTTTTCTGTGTATCACTGCAACACCTTCCTCTCCCCACTCAAGGCTCAGGTACCTGCTTTTTTTTATATATATCAGGTACTAGGTTGTGTTTTGAAATGAACTCAACATTGTCATCCTTCTGTAACCAGTAAGATCTCCAGGTAGAACTGGCTTTTTTGTGATTACACTACTACCGCATTATCATCCCTGGCCACCAAAAGACCTACTCTCTGGAAACATGATACCTGTTTAATCTTGGCAAGTCTAGCCAGGATCCACTTGCCTCTTTCCCTAGCCTTTAGATCTAATCTTTATGAAAGACCCCCAAGAATCATTCATGTGGCACTAGTATGCCTGGCATTGGAGCCACACTGGTCTAGTTATGCTCTGCGTCTTGCCACTTTCTGGCTGTGGGTGGGAGACACTGACTCACCTAACCATCACCTGCAGATACTTGGCCCTGTTTGCACACAATGTCTGGCCATTCTGTCCAGCAGCAGCCCAGCACTGACCCTCAAATAATATGGGGAAAGAGACTTCTGTTTTTCTGGCCCAGGATGAGATAATTCCAAGTTGTGTCTATCATAGTCTCCTGGAGGTCCCCTGAGGGACTAAGTCCTAGCTGCCTACTGGGAAACCCCTGTCCCCCAAGAATCTACAGATACAACCCACTGGGGGCATGAACAGGGATGCTGCCCTCCCTAGATAGCGGGCTTCTGTTTTTCTTGATGCCAGCCTTGGGCTAAGCTCTGAATAATGCTGTTGTTAATAGTAACAGCTTAGCCCTCACAGACCAATACCATTCGGTGCCTAGGTTCAAACAGCAGTGGAAGCACTTGGAGCTGGGAACACAACTGTGCCACCCTTCTGCTGTTCAGGCCCATTAAAATGCCTGGTGGAGGGGGTTCTTCCTTTGCTCATTCTTTGGGAAAGCAAGCAAGCACCAAGTGTGTAAGTGGTCCAGCTACATTTTCTTCTGTCCTGTTGCCCACAGCATCTCTTTCAGCCATGGAGGCCCTTTATCACTTGGCCCTGTGGCTGGCTGCTGGCTTGCAGTTTCTGTGGTTTGAGGCTGCATGGGCTGGGCAGGAAAAGCTGGAGGAAGAGAGATGTTTGGCTTCTTAAATGTTTCTCTCACATGGAGCCTGGCTGACCTGCACACAGCAGAAGAAATAGAATGTTCCCTTATCTGCCAAAGTAGCTTCCTTGTGGCCAGTCTAGCTGAATGTGGAACCAAGGCCTCTGGTGTAACTGCCCTGTGTGTACTAATTCCATGCTTCATTTACAAATACACCCACTTCATAAATGTGGAGACTGAAGCCAGAGGATCTGAAGTGATGTGGCTGGTCAGCGGGATTTTATGGGTAGGAGATGACGAGAATTATTAATCATCACTATTCAATGGCACAGTGACAATCATTCCACCTTAGTTCTGTAGGCAAAAGAACTTGTTCACATTTCCCTCCATGGAGTCTCATTCTCCTCCCAGTTCCATTGGGCTTTATAGGAAGTGAGAAATTCCTTCTTGATTGTTAAAACAATACTTGCTTGCAACAGGGACTCCCTGCTTAAGCATTTTGAACTTTCTTAGGGGTGTGTGGATGCTCATTAGGTCACCTGGGGGCATTTTTAAAGCTCCAGGACTCACTGCAGACCAGTTATCTTCCTTGCTCTGGGTTGAGTGCAGAGGCATCAGTGTTTTTCAGTCTCCTGGTGACCTAATTGTGCAGCCAGGGCCTGTGATTACTGTCAGCATTTTCACCAAAGCTGCCTGGACAGGGACAGGATTAGATCTGATTAAGAGCTGGCTGCAAAGGATGTTGAACTCTGGAGGGCTGCCCCAGTCAGAATCCAGACCCCTGCGGGCACACTGAGCATGAGAATCTCACTTCTTTCTGGAATACTCTGGCCCTACCCACCTAAATCCTTGCTTTTCTGATACATGATATAGGTATCATACCTGATACATGTTCAATCTAGGCAAATATTTCCTGGATCTTCCAGCTCCTCGCTCTCCAAGTTCCAAATGTGAGCTTTAGAAAAGACCCTTGAAGAGTGACTTAGTGTGGCAGTTACATGCTTAGAATTGGGGCTATGTTGGTGTGGTTCTGCTTGGAGCCCTGCCATGCACTGGCTGGATGTGGAAGGCCTTGACTTGCCCACAGACAATTTGATCCTGTCTGCACATGACCTCTGTGAGCATGCTCAGTACTACACCAAGAATGACTCAACTAATTGGGGTGACAGTTTCCTTGCCTCTGTATGAGAAAACACCAAGTCATGTTCCCCACAGACACACAGAGGTTCTCAAAGGGACTGAGGCCCAGCTGTCTACTGCAGGAATTCTTCCCCAACATCAGCACATCTTGATTGGCTTTCTCATCTCTCTTCCTGCATTCCTTTCCTGGCTTCCTGGGATGCTCTCCTAGACTTAAACTCTGGTTCAGGGTCAAGTAAGAAGGAAACTGAAGTAAGCATCATAAACCCTGGAGTTAATGTCTTAGCCTATTGACCTCCATCTTTAACAAACAACTCAATAATTGGAACTGAGTGAGGTATACACATTGCCACTCCCCATCATGGAGGAGACAACAGAGGGCAGCTATTGGGAAGATCCAACCTGGCAAGCTTTACCTCCATTCCTGGTTCCTTTACAGCCTTTCCCCTAAGGCAGTGGTTCTCAACATGTGGGCCATAACCCCTTTGGGGGGATGAACTACTCCTTTTACAGGGGTCACACATCAGATATCCTATCAGCTATTTATAATACGATTCCTAACAGTAGCAAAATTACAGTTATGGAGCAGCAATGAAATAATCTTATGACTAGGGGTCACCACAATGTGAGGAACTGTATTAAAGGGTTGCAGCATTAGGAAGGTTGAGGACTACTGCCCTAAGGTGACCTGAAGGACAGAACAAGTGATGAATTTGATGAACAGCTGACCTCAACTTCTAACATCCTTCTGTGGAGAGAGTCAGAAATTTTCTCTTGGAGGCACCAGGTCACCTGTTACATATTAAGCCTATCACATCCCAAAGATTACACCAGTTCCCTAGTCCCTGCACACATTGTAAGCCGGGACTTGGTCTAAAATACTCTCTCCTCTCTTAAATAGCCAGGAACAGGGAAACTAGGTTTTTATTGCTGGGTTTGTGCCAGCAGGAGAGGGCATCTGGCAAAAGGCCCTCCCAGGTGGTGGTGTGCTTTCATTAGGAGGCACAAAATGTCCAATTGCCACCATGGTGTTAGCAGCATCCATGGCCTTGGCCTGGATCCTTCATTTCACTGGGAGATGCATGGCAAAGCTCTCCTTTGCTTTCATCCTTGATTGTTTCTTAGCTGAAATACTGAGCTAAAGAAAAGCTTCTCTTATCAACTGTGTGGTAACCACGGCTACAGTTTTTCAGGAACGAAATAAAGAATCTTGATTCTTTCTTGTTATTTATTAGCTTTCAAAATAATGGGTTGGATTGCTGGCATCTTCCAAGCCAACGGGCTCTCCTGTTCTGAAGACTGGTTACAGACGCCTGGCTTGAAACACACCTGGCACACCGCAGTCATTACTTTATGGGATGCTGGAGTCACTGCACCCTGGTTAGAGGGAACTGCTCCAAACTGGCTCCCAAGTCCTTGCCAACCCAGACTTCAATGAGTATTTTCTTGTTTCACTTGACACGGTGTTCCACCTTGAATACTTCCTGTCTTGGCCCTCAAATCAACCATTTTTCCCAGTGACTTCTGGTTCCTTTTAAGTAGAATAGTTTGTACATGAGGGTCTCTTAAAAGTCATTGGGATGGACACTTAAGAGCCCTTTCAGAGTAAACAACCCATGGTTATGAGCAGGACACTTGGTGTTTTTATTTGATGATTTCTTTCCTTTTTATATTTTGTTTAGGAAACAGGTATCTTGATGTTAAGTTTTTTAAACCAATATTCTAAGTTCTCATTGATTTTTTTTTCTTTCTGGGAGATTTCAACTTCATGTTGCCACTATGCTATGGAAACTTTTAATATCGCTATTCCATCTTTTTCCCCCCCAAGGGCTCTACTGCATTCTCTAATTGTTCCTTTTTCATAGCATGCTATTCTTGTTCCATGATGAAATAACTTCTCTTAAACCCAAGGTTAGTGCTCATCATTTTCTTTTCCTCCTCCCTTTTCATTTCTCCTTTATCATTTTCTGATCTTCCTGGGTGTAACCACACCATCTCTTTCTTACAAATTTCTGTCTTGTTTTCTGTTTCTCCCCTTTAAATACCCAATGGTTCTTTGTGGATCAATTATGTTTAAGAAGTGGGCTAAAGTGCTGAAGGAAGAAGTCTGTCTCCCAGTAAGCCTCATTGAAGAGAGGTCACACAAGTTCAAAGCAGTCTTTCTTGGGATTTACAAGGCCAATGTTATGTGTATCTCTTCTCCTGAACTGATTGGGGTTCTCTAATTTTATGTTTGGGGAGCACAGGTCTGGCTTCCACTTCAGGGTGTCATGCTGGAATCTTACCATGCAGAATGAAAACAATTCCCTTCCACTTTTGTAAGTGGCATGCCTCACCCCACTCCCTCACCCTGCCTCATACCTCAGTGAGAAAGTTTCTGGATTATATCAGAGGAGGTATCTTCACAGATCTCTTGAGGTTAGGGTGGGGCTGGGTTTCTGATTACAAAATATGGCAGGAGGAAGTTAAAAGTCTGTTCCTAATGTAAAGATCCTTCTGTTCTCATCTCTCCCTAAGTCTTTGTCTTGATTTATAAGCTTTTAAATGCTTTCTAAAATTAATCATTTGCTTCTAGCTGGCCCTCCTCTCCCCCATGCATCATGCAGAAGCAGGAGTCCAACTGTATGTAGCCCACTGGTGAGGTGTCCTGCTTCTATCCCCTTGACATCCTTTGAAGCTGAGTAGATATTGTTCTTCTCACAGAACTTCCATGACAATGAAAACCCAGACTCCAAAAACATGGATACATGCCAGTGCAGTGGCTAGAATATAATCAAAATCACACTACTAAACCTGCCTGCCAGTGGCCCACTGCCATTAACTTGGCATTATTATCATAGCTTACAGAGTGGACATGACATGTCAGTACTACCTACTGAAGCTGGAGACTGGGAGAAGCTGCTTCCAGAACCAGTCTTCCTCCTTTTCTCCTGTCCTTGCAAGTGCAGGTGGGAATATCTGTCTGAGTGGCCAAGGTCAAGTGTACATACACTAGGGAGGCAGAACCCCAGCACTGGCCTTTTATGTGATTTTGAGTGTTGGTGATGAAGCCTTTTACCAGGAAAGTACCTCAACTAGATAGAAATGAATTCAGATGCTGGTGAGCAATACAATGAAAACTTGCAACATGGCTGGTGCTTCTTTCTAAAGTGTAACACACCATTGCCTTAAGTATATGGATGTAAGATGAGTTCACAAATAACTGGGCTGTGCTTTGAGAAAGATTCAAATGTGGGATGGGGGAGGTGGAGGAGAGTGGGAGTAGGGGAAGGAGGAGGAACAGCAGTTGGTATATAAAATAAAAAAAATTAAATTAAAAAAAGAAAGGTTCAAATGGAGTTTTGGGAGCAGTACCAGTTAGCTTTAACTGTCCACATGACACAATGTAGAGTCATCCAAAAGGAGAGCCATGACTGTAGAATTGCCTAGATCAGATTGGCCTGAGGTCATGTCAATGGAGGATTGTCTTGATTGAGAATTGGTATAGGAGAGTCCAGCCCACTGTGGGAGGTACAATCCCTAGGCAGGTGAACCTGAGCTACATAAGAAACATCTGACATAAGCCCAGCAAACAACATTCTCCGTGGCTTCTGCTGTACCTTCTCTGCCTGTGAAATGAGTTCCTTGGTTGGAGGTAATGTTGTGTGGGATAGCAAGAAGGCTTGCCTTCAGGTTCCTGCCTTGTGCTCCTGTCTTGCCTTCCCTCAATGACAGACTGTGATCTGGAATTATAAGCAGAATAAACTCTTCCCCCTCTAAGATGATTTTGGTCATAGCATTTTATCACAGCAGCAGAATGGAACTAGATGGTGCTAAGGCGGTGTCCCATCTGACTAGGAAGTCAAAATGGTCACAGGTTTGATTTCTGGAGCACATATGTATGATACACATATCTCAACTGAGCCAGAAGGGACCACAGTTGTCACTGAGCCCACAGTGTCCTATCATCTCACAGGCAAGAATCTGCACAAGAAATAAGAATTGTCAGGCAAGGGCACCGAAGTAAGGAATGTGCCCAGGGACTTCCAGGCTTAGCTGGGCAACATAATAGCTTCTTGACCCCAGAAAGTTTTCTGTGTCAAAACCAAACAACTCTTTGTTTTAAGTCCTTCAAAACTGACATCATTTGCCACACACAAACATTTGTCTTAGCTCCGAATCATTTCTATGCAAATAGCTCATCTCCCTAGTGAATTCCGTGATGGCAGACACAGAAACTGTGACACCTCTGAATTCCTCCAGCCTAACTCGATACAGTGCTGGCAGATGCCACCCACAGTGGATACTTCAGGGCACAAATGAAATTACAATTTCTCTTCCATGAGTGAAATGACCTTCTTTCTGCTGCTCCAATAGAACATTTCATAATTACATAGGATGGCCTTGTCCATACTGAATGTTCTTCCAGTTCTCAGCAGAGGCAACTGGGCAAATGAGCTAACCAGTCTGTCTCCTGGGGTTTGCTTGGTAAAATGGTGACAAGGATGGAGTTGATTCAACATTAGTTGTCAAGATCGAGTGTTAAAAGTTTGTGAAAGGGAAATCTCTAGATGTTCAAATAAAGTTCCAAGTATCTTCCAAAATGATGTACAAAACCTTCTAGAATTCACATGTTAATGCAATTAGAACACTTTCTGTTGCCCATTCCATATAGGGCTCTTATTTTAGAAAATCCTGGACAAATCCTTTCACCATGACAGGAACATGTGCAGATGGCTGTAGTTGTCTTCAGAGAAATGGGTAGAAACAATCTCAGTCCACTAGGGCATGGGGCACTGAGTCAGCTTCCTAAGATCACTATCACACATCACCACAAACAACAGATAAGAATCCTCTTACATTTTTTGGGACCAGGAGGGGAGAATCTATCTTCCCTTTTCCAGGCTTTGGGTGTTCTTGCTTTATGAAGCATCTCTGTTTCCAGCTTCCTGTGACCTTGTCTCTGTGCATCAGCTAACCTTGGATCTGCTTCTTCTAAGGAAATGTGTTAATATATTTGATGCCTCCCAAAATAATCTAGGTAGGGGTGTGTGTGTGTGTGTGTGTGTGTGTGTGTGTGTGTGTGTGTGTGTGTTTCATGTCATTTATGTATGCTGTTTAAATAATCATTTATTTGATAAAAGTAACACATTTAATCTTAGCTCTCTGGCACTCAGAGAAGAAATGGAAACATGCTCTGATGTACTGTGTCATTTATCTATCTGTGGAATATATGAGATAATGTTAAACCAAGAAGGCATTGATCTGGAAAAGGGCATCTAGCAGGGTCATTATTCTTTTTCTATTTTAAGGAGAAAGGATATCTCTTCTGGGAAACCTGAGATAAAATATTTGAGAAGCAAACAGTAACTCTCTATGATCTTGCTGCCCTGAGATAACTAACATGAAGATTTGGGGAATCCTCTATCAGTCTCTTTCCATGAAAATCTATTAAAACAGTCAACTGTGGTGTTCTTCTGGTTTTCTTCTGAGTTTCTCATGTCAGGAAGAACTTGGTACCCACTCTCATATTTAATGGCTCTACAGTCCATGGGCTGGGTGAACCATATTTGCTGACCTGTCTTTTGGTGCACTTTGGTCCATTTAAATAAATCATGCTTCTCTCATGAGCATCCAGTGTATTAATGAGATCTCAATGCCTGGTGACTTATTCAAGAAACTGAATTCCTGGATCTTTATACATATTAGTGTGCTGTCTTTCAGACCTTTTGAGCTGCTGCGTGGCACATGGCACTTTATCTCACTGCACCTTCCTCTAGAGCACCACTTTTGAACCTTGGCTAAGTCAATAAAGGATGTAAGTCTCTCTGCCATTTCAATCTGCATTTTTCAAAACAGCACAGAGGCTAGAGCTTCTATGCTGTGTTTATTTTTCCATTTGCAGTTATTCTTTAGAGGTCTGTTGCCCTTTGTCTGGATATATATTTTGGGTCCTAATGTTTTTCTTATTGATTTGTATGAATACTTGATCTATTAGAAATATTCATATTTTTATTCTGTCATGTTTGTTTCAAATCTTTCCCAAAGCTGGTCTGTTAATTCTGTCTTTGGGTATTACAGATAAAATGCTAACCTGCAATGAAGTCACACCTATTAATCATTTACATTATGCTTTCATTCAATGCATTTACTTTTAGCAACTCCATCACAGAGCTTTCCTAGAATAGTCTTCTCAGGAACTAAAGTAGAATAGCACCAAGCTGTTTGCTTTTCCTTATGTTTTACTGCATCAAAGGGGAAGATGCAAATATGGTCATTGAGATTATAGTTGGATCTTGTGTGTCCCTCAGAACGCATGTGCGTGATCCCTAAGGTAGATTGGAAGGTAGTTGATCCTTTAGGAGGTGGAACCTAATGGGAGGTCTTTAGGCTATTGGGGGTGTGCTCTTCTTGTAGGGGACTGTGGAACCCTGTCCCAGCTCTCAGCTTCCTAGTGATGAGGTGAGCAGTTTTACTCTGGTATGGTGGGCTGTCTCACTGCAAGGCCAAGACATGAGACCAACTAATTATACACTGAAACCTTTAAAACTGTGAGCCAAAATGCACATTTTCTCTATGAGTTGTTCATCTCAGATGCATGTTGTACTGATGGATAATTGAGACAGTCTGTATTATAAATTGGAGTTGAACATCAAGGGAAAAGAGGAAGACTGAGTGTCCTTGCTAGAGACTAGAATGTTCAACTTGAGGCATCTTTCCAGATGGACTCCTTAAAAGGTGCTCCTTGAGCCTAACACTTTTCTTATTAAAGAGGATTTGGAAAATTGTTCCAACTTTTCCATCATTTCCCCCAGTTCTCCCACCCCACCCCCATCATAGAGACAAAGAGACATCGATACAAAATCCTAAACATAAAAAAACAAGTCTGAGGCCACTCGTTTATTTATGCAGCAAATGCTCAGTCTATCTTGGTTTGATCCAAGAAATATCATGAAACACCATAAACCACAAAACCACCCATGTTCTCACTTATGTAATTACCTATAGATCCAGGCCTGTTCTGGGAGAAGGCTAGCCCCAGCACTAAACCGAGTTTGGCCATTCTTGATGATTTAGAACAAAAGGAAGCAAAAGGGAACATTACTTCCGGCACTAACAGATGGTGAGAATGTCCCAGGTGGCCGCTAATTAGAGCACTCCCAGAAAGATGGGACATTTCAGTAGCAAGTTTGGATGCTCTGGCCTATCTTGTTCCCAGGTTTCCAGTCCTGATTATTATTGTCATATTTATCCTGAAAACACGGCAGTGTGTTCAGCAGAGACACATCAAAGAGCCTGGGCATTGGTGAGGGGGGCTGGAAACCAATAAGGGAACGGCTGGCAAATGGTTCAGTTGTTATTTGCATGTGGAAACATACAGGGGGTCCATCCAGGTCATTAGAGGACAATGCATTCCCTCCTTTTATGCACCATAATTGATTAGGATGTGCTGTGGGAGAGTCTGGGAGCATTTCATCAGGACATGGCTCCCGCTTTTACATTTCATTGTTCTTTCTCTCCCTCTTCATGTTCAATTTGACATTTTACCCACAAGGGAAACTGAACAAGCACAATCTTCTCATCACTTTCCTCAGTTTTACCCTACAGAAGGGTTTTCTCCAGGAGTCTATAGCTGTCTCACTACATCAATAGAACTCTTTTTCCAATCCATACCCCCCTCCTCTGTCTATATAATTTCATTAGGGCTTAATTTTATCAAGTTTTAAACAATGATGCATTTGACGAGTATGAATAAAAAAATGGCAGGAGGTAAATTCACAGGTCAAATGCATGAAATTCTTAGAGTTACTGGGGTTGGAAGTTTGCCTTGTGCAAATCTAGATTATTGTGTAAGAAAGGGCTTAAAGCACTGTGAATGCTCAGTTAAAATACATGAAGAATAAGTGCTTAGTTACAGAGTTGGGAGGGGCTATTGAGGAGCCTTTCTTACGCTCACACCGTGAGTTTCTTATCCCATGGCAGGTTCTGAGAAGAACACAATGTCCAACAAATATGTAAGAAACAACATCAACTATTTTGGAAGCAGCAAAGGAAATTCAATGTCCCCATGTCCTTAGTTACAGAGTGCAGCCCCTGGAGATCAAGTGCTAGAGGCTGCTACAGCAAAATGCTTGCATCTTCAAAGCATAACCCACAATTAGTCAAACTGACAGAGAGGTGGTCAGATCCTTGAAAGAGAAGCACATGAGACACTCCATAAGTGATACCCTGCTGCTCCCTATTTGTTCTCCTCAAATCACTCCCACGTCAGCCTTGCTTGACTCATACATTGACAAACACAAAACACTGACTGCCAACACTTTCAGTTGCTTAAGAAATCCAACTCACTTCTTGCTTCTGCTGGTGCTTAAAAGGTCCCAATCGCAGAATCAGAATGATGGATCATCAATCTGCTAAGTGACGTCCAAAGAAAAGTCTAAATATACTCTTCAAGTCCAAATATTGACTTCATTGTCCTGCCAAATGGGAGGCTATTGTAGAATTCTAAACACTTGTACTAGAAAAATAAAAGGTATCAATGCATAGAGCCCTTGTTTTCCCACACTCTCTACTGAAACAGAAACCTAAGGAAATGACATTTCCAGATCCACAGTGGGTGGGCTCAATTTCAGATACTTAGGATAGACTCATCACCTATGGAAGAGATGGGAATAGGGGCTTCCTGAAGCAAGGGGGTGTCTAAGACTCATGTCACTCCTAGCCCACTGTGCCAGGGGCCCACCAGACCTACTCCACATGAGACAGTGAATAAGTCATGGTTGCCTTGAACATCAGAGAGGAACATGTCCACTCGTCAGGGAGGACAGGTAAGCAGGAGTCAAATCAGTAGTTGCGTGGTCATGCTGAGGCACTGAGGAAAGACTGGAAGAACTATGTGGCCTTTCTTGAGACTCCATTTCAAAATGACAAGAATGTTTCTAGAACTACTTCCCACCTCCCTTTCACTGTCAAATGTAGACTCATTAACGTAGTGAGTACAAAGACACTGTTTCATTAGCACATTTGTCCAAATCATTAGTCAACACTTGTGTATTCTTGCCATTTTGTAGATGATATCTTCTTACACAGAGAACTATTTGATAAACATTTCCAGGAAAAATGGTTGGATTTGGGAGTAAAAATGTTTCTGGTGCAATCTTGAGACACCTAAAACTCATGGTGTACTGGACTACTTCATTTACTTGTTTTTAGCATTTGCTGATCACCTATTATGTACCAGGATATGTTCTTAGGACTGGAGCAAACCTGGACATGGTTGAGCATGTGAGCAAACTCTAGCAAGGATCATGCCCAAAGGCAAGCAGTGGGAACATGTGCAGAGAAAGATGACAGGGAGGGCTAGGAAGCAGTGAGAACTGGTTGTTCCAGGCTGTCTCTTTTTATAATAAGCCTCCTGGGAGATCTCAAGGGTTTCACAAAAGGAACCATCTAAGATACACTCCCAGGACCTAAGGACCTCCCATCTTAGAGGGTCCACAGTATTTCCCACTATCTCAACTACAAAAACCAAGCTTTTACTCATGTGAACCCCCGATCAGACAAAAACCATAGCAATGGCAAGTCCCATTTCCTTGGGGAAATGTTCTATATTTTATTTGCCACATTGTCAGGATGTATTTTATGCTTGGAGGATTTCTTAAATCTCGAAACCATCACTCTTTGTCCAGTATTTTGCTTCTAGGAATCTTTCCTGATGACACAGACAAAAGTGGAGCCACTAATTTTGACACAAGGATATAATGAGATCACAACTTTTATTAAGAATCAAAAGAAATGCTAATATAAAAATGTGACAATTATTGTACACACTAATCTCATATGGGTGGCAAAATATGATGTAGTCAATAAAAACATGCATACAAAGGTGCAGTCAATAAAACGTGGGTATAAAGAATCATGAACAAAAGTAGGGAAATGGCTCAGTGAGTAGAGTGCTTATACAAGCACAAGAATGAAGATTTGAATTCAGATCCTCAGCAACCAAGTAAAAACCTGGGCACGGTGAAGTGGCCTTGGAATCTTAGTACTGGGTATGTGGAGACAGGAGTCTCTGAGGGGCTCACTGGAGAGCCAATCTAGTTGAATCAGTAAGTTCTAGACTCAGAAAAAGATGCTGTTTCAAAATATAAGGTGGAGAACAATTGAGGATGGCATCCTGACATTGACAGCCATATGCCTGTGCACACAGGTAAATGCACACACACGTATACACATAGACATACACACAAAAAGAATTATGAAGATGATAATAAATGTACCAAATGTAAACGGTATACCTGAGCAATAAAATTTACTTTTCATATATTTTCAGTATTTTGTAATCTTTGCCCGAGCAGCATGCATTTGTTTTATAATTAGACAAAAGTATAATATAAAAAAATCTTCAATTTCTTGGGTATTGATAATCAACGTTTTCCTTTACTTTTTTTAGGTACTGAAAGTTGGCTTTCTCTTCCAATCTTAGGAATGGTTTTGCAAGCAGTAGCTCTTTTTTAAAGTGTTACAGAATGTTCAATGGAGGTACTAGTTTTGAAAGTTTACTCCTATATGCAAACATGGAGTTGATAGCAGCCTTTATTCTTGGTATACCCAATTTCCACTAAAGTGAAAAAAAAAAATAAGTATCAGGACTTCTCTTTCACTGACACCCTTTGCCAAGTCTATAGCAATGTCTAGGTGGGCATGGACTCCACATACAATGATGGAATCTATTATTAGCGGGACAAATGAAGTCAATAGAGAGTTCTCAAGGCAAGTACAAACAGATAATAAATATGTGAAGCAATGTTCACAACATCCTCAGCCATCAGCAATTGAAAATGCAATTGAAAACTATGCTCAGATCCCACCTTACTGTAGTTAGAAAATAAACAAAAAACAATGCTGGGAGAAAGAAACCTGTCCTACTGTGGGCAATATAAGTTAAAGTAGCCACTATAGAAATCAGTAGGAAGGTTCCACAACACAATGACAAACAGAACTACCAGGCGATCTGGCTATTCCACTTCTGGGTATATCCAAATGAATTCAAGTCAGCATATAGAGATGCTTGCACACTAATGCCTACTATGGCACCAATGTAATAGTCAAAGAATGGAACCAATCCAGATGCATCCAATAGATGACTAGATTTTTAAAAAGTAAGATAGATATATTATATTGTGCATGGCATATGTATGTGTGTGTATGTGTACACATATGTATACACACAATGGAGTTTTATTGAGCCATAAATATTTTCAGGAATATAGCAGAACTGGAATCACCACATTAAGTGGAATTAAACAGATAAAGAAAGACAAGTGTTGCATATTTTCTCTTACACTCTGAATGCATATAAAAACAAATAGAAGTAGAGAACAGTTCGAAAATAAGGGGGACATGAGGAGGGGGGCTATGAGAGGGGACAATGGAGGGTGACTATGATCAAAGTACATTATATACATATATGAATATGTCATAAGGAAACCTAGTTTCATACAGTTACTTACATATTACCAATAAATTTAAAAAAGAAACATATCCTTGTCATTATATCTTTACCAAAATACAGAAGACTCATCAATAAAATGAAAAGTATATTTTTTTTGTGAAGCAAGAGGGAAACCTAGCACATAATGACAATGACCATTATCATTGTTGGTCTTTAGGTGGTGTTTTTTTTTTTTTTCTTTCATTTAGGCCTGAGAGTAATCAAAAGTAAAAATCTCTTAAAATAGACATTTGTATAGTTCGTTCATTTTCCTTGAAGCTCTTCATCTGCTGCATCCTTCCTGCAGTTCTCTGAAGCCAGGGGAGCTTTGTTGTTATTTTCCTTTTCTCTGTTTCTGACATGAAAGCCATCTCCACCCTGCCAGGTGGCCTCCCTCAATGCCTGGAGCAGCTGGAGCAGGCTCCATCAGAGCATAGCCTGTCCCTTCCTTAACTCCCAGGAGACAGACAGAAACGGGGACAGAGCTTTGGGAAGCAGAACATGTGAAAACAACTACTTCCCATCTGAAGGGCATTTCCAACTCTCCAGAAATTTCTCACCTCCGTTATTTTAACTGTCCATCCCTCTAACCTTCCTCTCTCTAAGCCTTGTGCTTCCCACTTTTCAATGCTACTGTGCAAGTTCCCCCCAGTATGTCCTGCTTTTATACCTATGGGCTCTAAAAAGAATAGATGCTGGTTCTTGGGAGCCTCCACCATTCTTTATTAACAAATTCACTGAGTTCCACTTGCCTGTGCAGCTTGCAGAAACCCACCCCTCGATCACAGGTAATAGGTATTACAGAGGCAAGAAACCGTGGAATGAACTCTTGAGCCAAAATAAAATACACGTACTTTTAAAAACACTCTCAGGTATTTCTCATGGTGACAAGCCCCTGACAAATAAAGGTATCCTGCTAATGACCACTCTCTGGTTGACCTTGTTGTAAGAGTCAACAGGGAAGAGTACCATGACTGATCTTTGATGTCCGATGCCATTGGTCTTGGAAGAAGGGCAAGCGAATACCACAAATCTGACAGCTGCCATCCTTTACTGGATCTACCCCTTTACTTTCCAGGGCTTGTATTGGTATCGCTGTAACTTGGCACCTTGTCACAGAGGTGGAGTACTTCTGTAACATACACTACAGATAGAAAATGACTCACTTTATGTGTGCATTTGGATGCAAACAACAGAGGCCTGCCTCATCCCACTGGAAGGTTGCAGGGATGACTTGGCCACCAAGGACAAGCAGAAGGCTGTGACTACTGCTTAACCCTCAGGTCCTTACATTTATTTTTCCTTCTCTTATTGATTCCACTTTTTTGCCATACTCCTGTACTCTAGCCCTACTCATCTCAATGCTCTATACTGCAATGTTTTCATCCCTTGCTAGACTAAAATTTTTTCAAAGGAAGGAGTCAAATCCTTTTTGTTCAAAATGTACCGAGAAGGTTCTCCCATCTAAATACTAGCTAGGCACAACCCTACTTAGCTTCTGTTCAGATGTACTCAGGGTTGTTTGGCTGTAGACAGAGCTGGCATGATTCTTAATAAGCATTTTTGAATTGAGTTGAACTGACTCTCCAGATGAAGATTGAAAAGTCAATTATTTTAGTCTTTGCATAGATATTAAAGGAAGGGAGAGGCAGAAGAGCTATAAAATCCAACTCCACGTTCCTCAATTCTAAATCAACTTTGCTAATCCTCTGTAATTTCACAATTGCTCTCACATGCAAGTACAAGAATACTTATGTAGAATTTCTAAGAAGAAATCTTCCAGATGGGCTATGATTTGGTATCAACAGTCAAGTTCTCTCTATACCCCCTTTCTTCTTCCCCCTCCTTCTTTCTCTCCACCTCCCCATATAAATAGTAACACATAGTTAAGAATACCAGGTATTCTGCTAAAATACTAAGCCCTGTTGGTTGAGCACCCCAATGTTCTCAAAGCTAGGTAAGCCTCAGACTGAATTTGAAGAACTTTTCAAAGCAATCAAATAAGAAAGGAAGGATAGACACAAGATTTTAGCAGCTTCCATGAAGCAATTTAAAATCAGATTTTCAAAAGTTCCCTTTTGAAATCCATTTGCTGACAGAGTCTTTATTAATATAATCCTCAGCACAGGAAATCATTCACTGAACAAACCTGAATGCATTTCCAAATCCATGTTTTAAAACCACTTCATTATTCTACCCAAAGTTGCTCTACAAAAAAATTAAACCACACCTTCATGTTCTCCTAACCCAATATGCACATTCCCATTAGCTTGGAGCTGTGTCTTCCAATAAGTAGAATTTTATTTGAGTAGAAATAAAATTGCAGTTCTTCAAAGACTTCCCTGGTTTTCATTTTTATCTTAAACTGACTGGAAACAATGCTTCTGATACACTAGGAATTAACTGATTTGTGTCGGAGTGGTAGTCAATGAAAATTCAAAGGAGATAGCAACTATAAGGGTATATATACACAGTTCTGCTTCAGTGAGCTAATGGCCAAACTGCCTCTCTAGCTGTTTAGCTTCCCTGATGCTTCCACACATGATGGATCACCAGTGGCATTTTGCCTATTTCTCCATTTTCTGCCTCAAAATGAAAAGGTGCTTAAAGCAGGTAGGATGCCACTCAACAACGTTTTGTTTTCTAAGATACAGACCTTTCACTCTTAACTGTAAGTTTTACTTTGCAGAGGGAATGAAGGCAAAGAGGGAGCTGAGATTGACTGGAGGTGGTATGTGGGGTATCTGGTTTTCCTACAGAGCTGTTGGAAGATTTGGGAAGAGTAGGTTCCAAGGCCTCAGTTCAGTCATACCAACTGAATGAAGGAAACTTTTTATTAAAGCACTATTCATGGAGAATGCCAAAGACTCCATGACCAGGGTCCATGGAGAAACACACTGAATCTTGGAATTAAGACTATAGACCATCGGGCAGTGGTGGCACACACCTTTAATCTCAGCACTCAGGAGACAGAGGCAGGTGGATCTCTGTGAGTTCGAGGCTAGCCTGGGCTACCAAGTGAGTTCCAGGAAAGGCGCAAAGCTACACAGAGAAACCCTGTCTCGAAAAACCAAAAAAGAAAAGAAAAAAAAAAGAAAAAAGAAAAGACTATAGACACACTGAAGTTGGTGACATACACAAAGGTGATTCCCAACTTTCAGCTAGAAACCACTCTACATGCAGAGGACTCTTGGTCAGCCTATGTGTGCCAATTAGTAGTCCCCGGGGAAGGATGTCTTTACTATCTATCTGTTCTACATACTCTGAGAATTTTATAAGAAGAGATTGAGGCTCTTTTTAATTTGTATCTTTTATTTTATGTTTATTAGTGTTTTGTCTGTCTGTCTGTCTGTCTGTCTGTATGTGTAGCACATGTGTGCCTGTTGCCCCCAGAGGCCAGAAGAGGGCATCAGATCCCATGAAGCTGAATTTACAGGAGCTTATAAACTACCTTGCGGGTTCTGGGAACTAAACCCAGCCCTCTGCAAGAACAGTAAGCAATTCTTAGTCACAGAGTCATGTCTCTCACCCCAAGATTAAGGCTCAAAAAATAAAAAATAAAAAAAAAAAACACTTCACCACTAACAGGCTTAGGAAAAACCATGACCACTTTTCTTTCATGTCTGGTGAAAGAATAGCCACCCAACTGGGAAAAGCCCATCTCCTGAGCAGGCGGCCTTCACTGCTTCCGCTATGCCAAGGCTCAGGTGAAGACCGGCATGCAAAGAAGGAGACAAGCTCAGGTGAGCAACAGACCACACCTGACTGGTCACCAGCAGCAGCCACACTGGGTCAGACTGAAGTCCACATGGAACTAAACTGAAATCTCTGCTTGAGATTTCAACAAGAGGCTGTGATTCACAAATGCATAAAGGAGGAGGCTGGTGGGAGGAACAGAAAGAACTACAGAAAACTACCACACCCCTAAGGCACAGGTGGGTTTTCTTTTGGTAATGTAGTTCAAGGCTGTATTCACCAAGTACTTAACACTCAGTGGCTCCATAATCATTTCCCCTTTTATGTGACCATGACAACTGGATAAAGCAAGCTATAAAAATAGTTATTTTGATCCACAGTCCTGTCATAAGAACTTACAGATTTCCAAAACTAGAGTATCGACAAGCTTGTCTAACCCAACGGTCACCATTAGTGTGAGCTCATAAAATTGAGCCACAGAAGAGGTTATGCCTTACTCTGTTAATTGGTATGTTCCCGGCTTCCAGGAGCATACTTGACATGTGCTTGTCGTCCCAGAAATACCTGATGGGTAAAACTGAATTCTGAATTGAGATTCGGAGTTTTCCTTCTGCAAAATGTGATATGGTACTGATTTGCTTTGCTTTGGGTGAGATATGCAATCTTCGCCATTTCCCGTATGTGCTTTGCACTTCCAGTTCCTCACATGTGAGATAAGGATTGACTCCAGCAGCATTTTCTACCTAACTTGATGTTCAGACCCAAAACTTACTGGAGCCTCTTCCCCTTAGGAAAACCGAGCAAGCTTGCCTTCATCCACTGTGCTGTGGCAGTTATCTAAAAGACTGTTTGACTATGAAATTCGACTGTTAACAGCAAAAGGCTAGAAAAATAACTGGGGTCTCTTGTCCCTATAGGCTCTACTACAGGGCTAAAAATAATCTCTTAAGGTTTATTCTGGCTGTGTGCGTGTGTGCGTGTGCATGTGTGCGTGCGTGCGTGCGTGCGTGCGTGCGTGTGTGTGTGTGTGTGTGTGTGTGTGTGTGTTGCACGCATATATGCATGTTCACATATGTGGAGGTGTATGTGTCCCCCCCCCATTTGTCTGTCTGTCTCTTTTTCAGTCTCTTGCTGGTCACCTTGCCCCAGGGATCTCTGACTTCACATCCTGAACTCAGGGATTACAAGGGAGCCTCCACTCAGCATCTACTTTGGTTCTGGGCATTCAACAAACTCAGTCTTCATGCTTGCATGGTAAGGGATTGACCTACAGTCTTACATTGTTAGTCTTACAGCTCCAGAAATAAACCAATATCTTTGATTCCCCAGGGCCAGCATCCATGCTGTTCCCTCGATCTCTGGAATGTTCTTTCCTGCCCACTCACTGCTGTATCTCTGCCAGACTAATTTCTACTCAAAGTTATTTCCTCAGGAAGGCCACTTGCCACCTTCAGGTGAGTCTGAGCCCTGCTACTGGTTCTCACAGTACTCTGCCCTTTTAATGATGGTACTTACATAGTCATAATTAAGTAAATCAATGTAATTATTGGTCTGACGTCTGTTCCTCTCGCTAAATTACCATCTCCTCATCTTCCTGAGCATGAAGATGCAGACGGTGTCTGTGTCCTCAAAGGTGAACTCATGTTTTAATGACTATTTCCTGAAGAAATAAATGAACAGCAAAGTAACAGGCATTCTGGTAGCATAGGCCTGTAATCCAAGCCACTCAGGAAGCTGAGAACGACGACCATAAGTGAAAACCAGCCCAGACTACGTAGTGGGCTTGAGGCCAAAGTTGAATACTTTCTGAGACCTCTGCTTCAAAATTAAAAGTGAAAGATAAAACGGAATGCTGTAGGTATAGCTCAGCAGTAGAGTGTGGGTAAAGAGTAGTGTATATAATGCCCTAGGCTCAGTATCCAGTAAAACACACCACACACCACACCACACACACACACACACACACACACACACACACACACACACACACACACAGAGGCACGTACAGGGGGTGGTTCAGAGAGGGGAAGAGATAAATATGGGTTGCACTGGATTGCTATGAGGACTCCATTCCACACAGCTTATGCTATTGGATAAACCTACGCTTTCTAGTGACTCCTTTATCTTAGAAAAGACTTAGAAACAACACTGGCTCTTTGACAGAGCTCACTCTGTCCTAGGTGTCTCACAATGTCAGTCCAGTGGCTCCTCTGAAGCATCTCAAAGAATCCTGGGATACATCCTGAGTTGCATAATTTGAGTCTCCAAGCCACATGTGTTAAAGGAATTTACACTGATTAAATGAGATAAAAACTCAGTTCACTCACACTATCCCTTCTTTTAGTCCTCAAGAGTCAGCTGTGGCTGTAGATGTTACCATCCTGCCCACACTACATAGATCATTTCTGCCAATACACATAGACACTGTTCTGGGCCCTCCTCAGCTTTGCACATTCCATGTTTTGGGACAGTCACATTGTTCCCTATTTGGGTTTTTCTCCATTCTAACATCATAATTGCAGCTTTTTTTTTTTTTTTTACAACCAAATAGACACCATTGATCTTTTCTAAAAAGGTAGGAACAAGAAAGATTTTTAAACTGTTCTTCTGTCAAATAAATCAAGCTCTCTGGTTTTTCTTTGTGCCCAACAGATTTAGATGCCCCACCCATCACTGTTGTTTTCATGTTTTTTACTGAAAACAACCTGCATTCAAGGTTGGTCCTCTCACTACTGTCTTTCCATCACTGGCCTGCTTCATCTGAAGTCTCTTTGAGGATGCAGTCTCCTTTTTGAGCTGTCCAGACTATGTGGAGTCCACAGTGAATGCTTGGTTGGCTTCTCACCATGTCTATCCTTCTGAGACCATGGTTAGTTCCTTTCTGTAAATTTTTGAGACAGGATCACATGTAACCCAGGTCAGCCTTGAATTTCTCTTCCTTTTGCCACCACCTCCCGAGTGCTAGGACAACTGGTATGCATCATCATGCCTGGTTTTATGCAGTGCTGGAGATCAACCAATTGAGTTCCATTCTAAGGCCCCTGGTTAGGTTCTTTTGGGAGCCAAGCTCTGGGTTGTCAACCCACTGCTCTAGCATCTGTATTTATCTCCCACAGTCACAAGATGATGGGGAATGACTTGGGTGAGAAAAACCTAGCAAATCTGCTTTCCCAGACTGAGCCTTCTTCATTTGCTGCCTATTCTGGTTGAGATCATCACGGATTTGATTATTTTGTGATTATTTCTTTCAAGGCTTCTGTCTAATCTTTAGATTAGAACTTTAGAGCATTAATTCTTTCTTTCCTCTTCATAACAGTACATTAAAAAGGGATTTTTGCCTTTCCTAAGGGTTGTAACTTGTTCCCGTGTAGCCTCTGTCTTAGCTTCGGTTCTCTCAGAGGCAGACACCAAGACAAAGATTTACAGGCAAACAATGTGCGATGGGGGCTGAGATGAAGAAATACTACCAGGGAACAGAAGAAGAAGGAAGTACAGTGAAGGCAGTCAATGAAAGGCATGTTAGGAAACCAGCTGTCTCTCTGCCCAGACACAGATGAAAGGAGCTGGGGTATACACCAACTCCCAGAGGCATTCAGGGAGCGTGATTCCTGGACCCCATGGCACTTTCCCACACACTCCACTGGACAGGCATAGTGTGCTTTGTTAATCACAGAGGGCAGCCTTCTATGCATGGATAAAAATAGCAAACTGGGCCCCATAAATATGTACAATTAATTCATGCTAATGAAAAAAGTGCAAATGCTGTGAGTCAGGACATGGATGGTGATGCCCTGAACTGGTAAGAGTAAAAGGCTCTGGCCAGGGCCCTGATCATACTATGATACCCTCAAGCAGGTTCCTAATCTATCTGTATTGAGAATCCTTGGGAAAAGACACTTAACTTTTCCATTGCCTAATGAAGGGACAAAGTACATGATTTCCAAGGTTCTGAAGAATGTGGCTTCTTTACGGTTTGGATTAGTTTCAATCAGGTATCCAAGTAGATACCCTACAGCATCTCTACTTAACAGTATGCCATCAGATACAATAAGCTTCTTGACCTATAATTCATTTGTTTGAGTGTCTGGGTTCCCCTGTCACTTCAGGAAAGCTTGAGGTGCAGTCTGTTTTCACTGTGGAGAGTACTCTGAGAGATGACAGAAACTCAAGCCATCTGTGGCACCTCTATGGACTTCAGGCAACTGTGAGGCCATCACTGGAAAAACAATTAAGGTCATTGTCTCTTTTAGAGCTCAGACCTGAAAGAAGAAGACATGTGCTATGTGACTGAAATGTTCTAAGTACTTGACATCCATCAGCTTATACATTCTCACATCAGTCCTATGAAATAGGTCTGAAAGTTGAAAAACCAAGGCAGAAGTTTAAACATTTGCCTGATATCCAGCTGTTAGACAATATCAACAAACTATAAATAAACAAAAGATACACAATCATCTTAACAGACTAGTAAAAAATACCTGATGAAATCAATATTCATTTTCAACAAAAAATTCTCAATCTAGGAATAGAGGGGAACTCCCTCACTTGATAAATGATACCTACAAAAATTCCTACAGCTTATATCTTATTAAAAAGATAAGAATGTATCCATTTCTCAAAAAGAATAGGCAAGACAAGCTTATCTATTCTTTCTCCTTAAGCTAGGGCAGTAGACAAGAAAATAAAATTAGAATAGTATGCAGGATATTTATATACTTACAATACAGAAAATAAAATAAATATCATTACAAGGACAAAGTAAAAGAATGCTCATTATTTACAGACATTGTGGCCCTCTATATAGAAAACCTAATACAGTGAATGAATGGAAATCAATTAGAAGTAACACACAAGTTTTGCAAGGTTACAGAACACAAAGTAAATACACAAAATCTACTGTGCCTTCATGCTATCAACAAAAAACAAAACAAAACAAAACAAAATTAAAATGTCAAAACTAAAAACAGAAAGTTTAAAAGCAGTATATTTAGCCCTAAAACTTTATAATTAGGGATAAGTCTGATAAAAGGTATACAAAATATGCATACTGAAAATTACAAAAGATTGCAGAGATGCTAAACACCTAAGCAATGGACAGCTGTGCCATACTTAGTGTCAGAAAGCTCAGAATTAGGTTGCTGTCAGTCCTCTCTAATTCAATTTATATATTTAAGACAACCTCAATCAAAATCCCAACAGGCTTTTTTTTTTTAAATAAATGATTCAGTCCCTTAAGTTAAATTAAATGATGAGGCAAACCAACAATAAATTTTATAAACTATATCATAAGCCAAAAGAAAATGATTATTGGGGGAATAGAGAGAAGGCTCAAAACATCAAAATAAATGAAACATAAAGATTTGAAAGAGGCCAAGACATCAGAATCATGCAACAGCTTGAATTTAATAAAATGGCGTATAAGAAAAATGTGCTCCCCTGCCCCAACACACACACACACACACACACACACACACACACACACACACACCCCTCTTTCCCTTGCTCCTTGAGGGAGAGCAACCATGATTCTTACTTCCTGTTAGCATCTCACTTCCTTCTGAGATTTCACTTCCTATTGCTCCCCTGCAACCTCAGGGAGCAAAGGTACAGTATACCATCCTTGCCCCTGCTGAAGCTTACATAACATAAAGACTCGCAAGCTCTTTCCACATCATGGAGATGGTTCCAAACTAGGTTATTTCCTGGAAGCTTCCAACTTATATAACAGATGAAAGAGCCTGGCTATGTTTGCCAACCTTTAACTTTACAATCTTTACCCTGTCTCCTTTCTCATCCTAATTTCCATTGTAAAGAAAAGGTACATCATTTCCCTTGATAACCACTTGAAAGGCTAACATTTTTAAGGTAAAAAGAAGCAAGACATAGGGGGAAAAGCTTTTGAAAACAACAAATGCTTGCCTAATAAATTGTTTTTAGGATTTTATTTTCTCTCGATGTTTGTAAACCCTACTAAACCTTTGTAAACTCCTGGGCTCAAGTCTAGTTTGCTTTCCAAATGCTGTAGTTTCCAATTAATCTGTTATCTTGATTGGAGGGTTGGGCTTTGATATATTACCTCAGAGGTTATAACCTACTGTTGCCAGAATCTAACTGGTTATGATGAAAACAAATCTTAACTTGAAAGAATAAAAGCATATAGCTTATAGGAGAAGTTTGGGTAATGAGGAAAAAAAGGAAAGGAAATGTACAGTTTAAAGGTTCCAAATCTACAGATTAAAAATAGGCCAGATGTGAGAGGAGGGGCAATCTGAAAGGTACATCTAGACTGTATTCAAACTAAGATCTAAAGAGTCAATTCTATAGGTTGGGTTGAGATGTACAGAAAGATGCAAATGATTACTAGCATGTCTTACAAATGTTTATATGTTGAATGTGTTTGTAATGTCTACCATGTAATTTTGTGAATGGCCACTTTCTCATGGATTCTTCAGTCCATTATCCTCTAAAGTAAGTCCTATCTGTACTAATACTCAGCCAGGTATACATATTCTGTAGAGTAATTGAGCTCTATTGACCAGAATGAAAATGCAAAAGAAAAAAAAATCCATTGTCAAGGTTGGCAAGTAGAGGTGCTAAGAGCCTTCATGTATGTCCCTGACAAGTTCCTTCCTGACAACACTTACCATGATTTAACATGACTGAACGATTTTTAGACACTATAAAGGATTCTGGCAAACTAAGGCATCAGTTAAGATTACAGTCCATCAGCTTAACTCCTAGTAATTAGATCTGTACCTATGAGGAGAGGCTGAGTAGAAGATACTCATACTGACCCTGTTTTATTCCAACAAAGTTATGCACAATTCATGGCTCTTGTGACTGTCTTGAAGTATCTTCAGTATGTTGTATTCACAGTGTGGATGTAGCCACTGAAGCACATGGTACTCATGATGCTGCCAGTCTGCCTTGAGATAGTTGGATATGCAAAACACACACTGGAGTTTGAAAACCAGAGATAAAAAGAGGACTTAAAAACATCATTAATAAATCTTATATTTGTTTCATGTCAAAATGAAACAATTTTAATAATGGGAGAAATCAAATATTCTGTTCAGGTCACTTTCTCTGCTGCCTTTTATTTTATTTAAGGCAGCTATTAGAAAAACGAATAATGCTTGGCTGGTGGGTCTGCATCTGTTACAGTTGTGTAGCTCAGTCCTCTTGTGGAACTCCTAACAGTAGGAACAGTGACTGTCTCTAACTGTTTGACTGCCTTTTGGGACCCTACTCCTCATACTGGGTCGCCTTGCCCAGCCTTAATACATGGGGAAGTGCTTAGTCTTACTGCAACGTGCTATGCCATGTTTTGTTGATATCCATGGGAGACCTGCCCTGTCCTAACAGAAACAGGGTAAGAGTGGAATTGGGGGTAGGAACAAAGCAGAAGGTGGGGAGAGGAGACTGGGGGGAGGGGAGGGAGGGGAAACTGCACTGAGATAAGTAAGTTTATATCTTAAGAAAGAAAGAAAACGATAAACATGTATGTATAGAAGTTACTAGTTGTAATGCTTTTTTGGTTCGACAGGTCTCTGTATTCGTTCCTGGACAGAGCATGCTCGCTACAAGATGCTGTCTGCTGAGTGCGATTAAGGTCGAAGGCTGAATGGAGAGCTTCTATGACCTCACTACTTAGTCTATTTTAAAAGCAACAGGAAGACCACATTACTAAGTCAATTTTCACATGTGTAAGAAATATAATCCCTGCAGGAACCAAGATATTCGGAGTTTCCCTTTTCAGAGCTATAAATAGTTACCTTCAGTGCTCACTGTACAACTTTCTTCAGTGACTACCGATTGCCGATGACCACTAAGGCTGCTATTGCTATCAAAATACCATTCTCGTTTTTTAAAACCAGCTTATCGTTTTGGGGGTTAGTAGGCGGAACATTTTTTGAATATACAGACTCAAGCCATTAGCTCATGCCTTGCCACCCCTTACCACTCTTCCAATGCTCCAAACATATTTTTCAACAGTTCCCAAACGTATCACAACTTTCATGCTTCCATATCCTTTTCACATATTTCCTACTTCTTAGAATATGACTTCCTTTGTTTGTCTGTAAAACTCCTACTCATATATTAACATAACACAGCAAGTCACCTCCCCACCATGTAAAAGAAATCTGTTCTGATCGTGTAGTTTCCATTTTTATCTAACCACTGCCGTGCAGCCAGGTTTCATTGCAATTGTTTGTTCCTATAAGCAGAGCCCAGGTCACATAATCTGTAACCATTCTCTGTGCCTCCAACACTGTAAAACCATCAATCAGCGTTGTGCTGGTGTGTCTGTTTATGTGCACATGTGTTCATGCATGTGCCTGTGTGAACACTTGCAAACACATATACACAGGAAGGAGAAATCTAAGAGGGTTACATATCAGATTTTTTGGTACATATCTATGACTAGATAGATAATGGGTGATGTTTTTAAAATGTGGTAAAATACACATACATAAAATTTTCCATCACAACCATTTGAAGTGGACACTTCAGTAGGGTTAACTGCAGTCACATTGTCCAACACATTTCCAGAAGTTTTCATCTCTCAGAACTGAAACTCTAGGTCCATCAAACTGTAGTTCTTCATGATTCTTCCTTCCAGCCCCTGGCAACCAGTGTTCAATTTCCTGTCCCTATGAGCAGAGCCACACAAGGTACCTCTTATAAGAGAAATAATATAGTATTTGTCTTTTCATGATTGGCTTATTCTCCAAGGTTCATATACATTGCTGCATAGATCAGAACATTATTGTATATAGATGCTACAATGTGTTTTTATTCACCCATCAGTGGACATAATGACTGCCTCTACCTTTGGCTACTGTGAAAATGTCACTGTGGATGTGAGGATCCAGGATCAGGCATACAGGATACAGTCCCTGCTTTCCATTCCTTAGGAATATGCCTAGAAGTAGAGTTGCTTGGTGACATGGCAATTCCATTTTGAATTTTAGAGAAATTTCAATGGTGACAACATCATTGTACACCTCTTTCCCCATAACACGTGTTCCAATTTATCCAGAGACTTACCAGTTATTTTCTTTTTCTTTCTTTTTTGTGTGTATGTGATGGATCATCCAGGCCCCTGGGGTGGGATGATTGATGGATTAGGACTTTCTTAGTGACTTCTGGCATTAAGCATCTCTATGCAGTTGCTGGTAACTTACAGATCATCTTTGAAGAAATGTCCATCTAAGTCATTTGCCCACTTTACATTGAGTTATTGTGGTTTGTTTATAATCTGTGTATTTTAGAAGTGCTTTCTATATCCTAGATATAAACTGCTTATGAGATAAATTTGAAATATTTTCTTCCATTCTCTTTTTACTCTATTTGTAATGTCATTTCATTAATGCAGACTTTTAACTTTGATATAATTCAATTTATCTGTTTTGACTTTGATTGCCTATATTTTGGCCCTATATCTGAGGAATCACTGTTAAATCCAATAATCCAATGTCATGAACTTTCCCTCAATGGTTTTATTTTAAAGTCTGATACTTTGTGTTTGTTTCTGTCAGTTTGTTGCTTTGAGACAGGACATCGCCATGTAGCTCACCCAAGCCTTTAGTCCACAATTCTCCTACTTCTACCTATGGAATTACAGGCATGTACCACTGTGCAAGGTGCCTTTCTAGAGTTTTAGACCTTGAACTCCAACCCTTGATCAATTTTGAGCTAGTTTTTAAATCTGGGGCAAAGATTTCACTCTTTTATGTGTACACAAGTTTTCCCTGACATTATTTGTTGAATATTGTCCTTTTCCTTTTGTTTTTTTTTAAGTTATTAAAACATTTTTTTATTTTATAATTTAATTTAATTTTACATATCAGCCATGGATTCCCTTGTCCTCCCCCCTTCCGCCTCCCCCTGCCTTCCTCTCAGCCCATCCCTCATTCCCATCTCCTCCAGGGCAAAGACTCCCCTGGGGATTCAGCTCAACCTGGTAGATTCAGTCCAGGCAGGTCCAGTCCCCTCCTCCCAGGCTAAACTAAGTGTCCCTGCATAAGCCCCAGGTTCCAAACAGCCAGCTCATGCACTAAGGACAGGTCCCGGTCCCACTGCCTGGGTGCCTTCCAAACAGTTCAAGCTCATCAACTGTCTCACTTATCCAGAGGGCCTGATCCAGTTGGGGGCTCCTCAGCTATTGGTTCATAATTCATATGTTTCCATTAGTTTGGCTATTTGTCCCTGTGCTTTTTCCAATCTTGGTCTCAACGATTCTTGTTCATACAAACCCTCCTCTTTCTTGCCAATTGGACTCCTGGAGCTCCACCCGGAGCCTTTCCGTGGATCTTTGCATCCACTTCCCTCAGTCATTGGATGAGATTTCTAGCACGACAGTTAGGGTGTTTGGCCATCCTATCACCAGAGTAGGTCAGTTCAGAGAAAAACAATGACATCATGAGGTTTGCAGGCAAATGGATGGATCTAGAAAAAATCATCCTGAGTGAGGTAACCCAGACTCAGAAAGACAAACATGGTATGTACTTACTCATAGGTGGATACTAGATGTAAAACAAAGATGACTAGACTGCTACTCACAACTCCAGGGAGGCTACCTAGAAAACAGGACCCTAAGAAAGACACAGGGATCGCCCAATGACAGAGAAATGGATGAGATCTACATGAACAACCTGGACGTGAGTGAGGGTAATGAAGGGCAAGGTTGGAGGGAAAGAGAGCTTAGGGGAGCTGGAGATCCCAGCTATATCAAGAACAGAGAGGGAGAACAAGGAAAAAGAGACCATGATAAATGAAGACCACATGAGAATAGGAAGAAGCAAAGTGCTAGAGAGGTCCCCAGAAATCCACAAAGATACCTCCACAAAAGACTGCTGGCAATGGTCGAGAGAAAGTCCTTTTCCTTTTGAATAGTCTTGGCAGTCTGTTGAAAATCATTTCCTCATATGTATGAGACTGTATGTCTGAATTTCCTGTTTGGTTCCATGGGGCCACATGTCAGCCTTTGTAGTCCTGCCATGGTCTCCGGACGCCTGTGGCTTTGGCAAATTTTAAAACCAGTCAGTGTAAAGTCTTCATTTTGTCATGATTGTTATATCTATTTGGGATTCTTTTAAGATTCTACATGAATTTTATAATATGTTTTTCTATTTATGTAAAAATATTATGACTTTGATATAGACTGCATGAAATATAAAGACTATTTTGAATAGGACTGTCATCTTAGCAATATTCTATGAGTTATAAATTTTCTTTCAGCAATAATTTGGATAATATTTAAATGTAATTGCTTTCTTAGATTTTTTTCATATTACTTATTAATGGTTTATAGAATTGATTTTTGTGTGTTGACTATACATGTGTTTATATATGTAATCTTAGGTTTTTTAATATAGAATCATATTTCTCACGGAACAATTTTATCATTTCATCTAAATTTGGGTTTAAAAATAACCATCTGATTGCTCTACTAGGCCTTTCAAGGCTATGCTGAATACAAATGGCATACTGATCATGTTCTTTGCCTTAGGAAAAAAAACAACTTTTAACCTTTCACTACTGAGTATGCTAACTTTGGATACTGATGATCTTTTTATATATTTTATTATAAATTTCTTATAAGCATTAGGCAGAAATCATGTATAATTTTTATAATCCAATAAAAATTCATTTAACAAACAAGAATTTATTGGGCATATTATGACTGAGTTACTTCATCAAAGAAAATCGATTCTTTGCTTAAATATACCTAGATGTGATCAGAAATAAGAGATAAACAGGAAGTGTGGCATAGTTTGGTTCTGACTAAAAGAACGCAATAATCTGGGTAATAGAGAAAGAGAGCTCCCCTTTTGATGGCAAACACCTCTTCCCTCAACAGGGGTTATCTACTTAATTACTATTATGAGGTCACATGTCACAGTGGCAGTTTGTCTCTGATGATTTATCCACAGGGCACATTCACATTTTAGAGTTATATATTTATTTTTTTACTTGGTGGTACTGGGGATTGAAACAGAGCGTTATGCACACGAGGCGGGCATTCTACCATGATGCCACCCTCACATTGTCATTTGAAATTAAGATGCATGGCACACCTGTATGTTAAGGACCATGGGTGAGAAACTTGCACTCTGACTTAAGGATGGCATTCAAGGATAATTCAAAGGGGGTCTTTACCCCAGAAGACAGAGATGACCACCAATTTCAATAGCCCTGAGAATACTCTACATGATCATAACCGTGGGTGCCAGGGATTTTGGGATGGAGCTTCACAAAGACAGCTTTTCGGTCAGCAAAGTCACAGAGAAACTCACAGTCATGCTTGAAAAACTGGGTGCCTTGTTAAAATGTTTCTCATCATTTTTTAAAGTCTTCTCCAAAACTCTGTACATCAAGGAGGAGAGGGGGATTCATACAGCCTCTACTCTCAAGGAAGGTAATAGAAAATGATGGAATTCAGTGTTAAGTGATTTGAGGGCATTTGTGGCAAACTGACGCATTGTAAGCTATTGTGTCCCCTCAGTGGCCTCCTTTCTACTTGCCCAACGTTCAGGTAACTTGGAGGCCTAATAGTAGAGGCCACTAGGTGTGGCTATTGCTTATTTATCCCCAAAAGGCCACAGCTTAGCCTAAGAAAACTGATGAAACATGGATATTAATTCCTTTTCTGACCTCTAGACATCTAAGCTCCATGGACCTTTCCTCTTTTTAGGATATTTGTTACATAACTATTCTGAGTTAGGGCTACACAAAGACAAATGATGAGATGCCCCAGCCTTGGACTCATAGGTTCAGTTATTCCAAGGGAGACAGACTGTAAACACCAGTGGCTAAAACATCTATCCTTTCTCCATGCACTAGAGTTGCAGTGCTACCACATGCCAGATGACCTATGACCCACACAGTAGGTGCAGAAGTTCTCAGTATGTCCTCATGCTTAGCCTCAGAAGTAGGCCTTGGAGAATGGAGGAGTGACTCTTAGCATATACAAAACAACAAAAGCAGTAACAAAATAAAAACTTCTGTATTTTTTCTGGGACATGCCTCTAGAAACAGAGCCTGGAAAAGTCTTCTCGATAGTCAGCAATACGTTTCCCAAAGACTGAGGTTAGCCAGATGTATTGTGGCTTGGCCCATTGTTCCTCACACTTGGAGAGGACTCGAGAATCCTGGTGGGCTGACTACAGAATACACTGTAGGGCACCATCCCAGGGGTTCTGATTTGGGAACTGAGATTTGTTCTGAGTCTACTGATTGATGCCTGTGTTGCCGGATGATGACCCAACTCCAGGAAGCATTGGTAATGGCTTTATATTTATGCACATAAAGAAACCTAAGCTGCAGGATCCAACACCTTGGAAAGAATGCAAGAAATCCTTTCTCTAGAGTCCATTAACATTCTTCAGTGACACAGGTCTGGGAGACATCTTGAGTCACCAACAATCCTTCAATATTTTAGTCACTAAGGAGTCTCCTTGTGATGGTTTGTGTTGGTTGTCAACATTAAAGGGATCAAGAGCTATCCAGAACATGCTATGGGGTGTGTTCATGGAAATGCTGCCAGAGATGAACTGTATGGGGGCCAGTAAACTAAGTGTGAAAGCTCTGCCATGAGTGTGGGCAGCACTGCCCAATAGGCTCACGCAGGTGGAACACACAGAAGCAGAGGAGGGAAGCTCGAATGTGTGCATGGCCCTGCTGAGCAAGCCTGAATTATGCTGATGTTGTGTTACCTGTGTACCTCAGATTCCAGATTCATTAGGCTCTGAGCCTGGATTTGTACCAGCAACTCTTCCAGGAGCTCTCAGGCCTTCAGCCTCTAACTAAGGCTGCATCAATTGGTCTATTTTGTTTTGAGATTCCCGGCTTCTTGCACTGAATAGCTCCTGGCTTACCAGGCTTTCCTGCTTACAGGCAGCCATTGTAAGATGATTTAGCCTTTAATCATAAGAGACAGCCTAATAAATCCATTCTTATAGTTGTATACATTCTATTGATTCTGTTCCTCTGGAGACCCCTGACTAATATATCCACTATAGCCTGAAGCTAATGTGGGATATAAAAAGAAAATACATTTAGAGTCTGACCTAGGATGCTCAGGGTCTTGTTGGGTGGGGGAGGAGCCTCCCTCAGACCAGTTAAACAAGATCGCCCGAGGGTTATATGCCAGGTGAACAGTGACAACAATATACCATGGACACATCCTCTCCTGCACATATCTGAAGGTTTGATTAGGGTAGAAGTTCTCCAAGCAAATATGCAGTGCTCAGGCCTGGGGGAGAAGCTTATCCAGTGATGCATGACCTTATGGTTACCAGTTCTCATTAGTTAGAAAGGCAGACAAAGGAAGATCCCAAGGGAGTCAATGGGCACACCTGCTATCCCCATCCCAGATAGCCTGTCTTTCTGAGGTTGGCTGCAGTGGTTACAAACCTCAGATTAGGACAATCAGATTGGAATGAACGCGGCAAGGTTTGAAGCTTCCTATCCTCATTCATTCTCCTACTTTTAATTTAAAGGGTATTCTGCAATTCAGATGAACAGAGAAATGGGCAATGAGGCAAGTCTAGTAAATGCCAATAGTAAGATCTAGGTAGTATGTACATGAATATTAATGAAGTGCTCTTCATTTGACTGAAAATTCCCACAACAAAATAATGACAGAAAAGTCTATAGTTTTGGAACAGAGGTTGAAGAACTTAGAGCGTGTAATAAGAGCTCAAAGGGAAAGATGTGTAGGACAAATTATAATTAAGTGCAGTTTTTTTTTCTATTGATTAAATTCTCAGACTCAATCTTTGGCTAGAAACTCAACAATAAATAAAATAAATTCCTAGATTTGTCACAGAGCATGTAGTAGGAGATGCAGAAAATTATCAAATAAATACATAAGACACTGGGGCATGCCATCAGGAGAGCAGTGCAATCACATTAGCAGTGCTCATCCTCTCACAGAAGCATCAATCTGAACACCATTCCATGAAGGAAAATAGCTTTTTTTGTGAAAGCTGAGAAATACAGATGTGAGACTATAACACCCATAGTGCAGAATAAGACAGACCCACTTATGAGGTTAGAAAGACAGGTTCAATTTGGCTGAGTTAACCTCCACCCAAACCCAAGCAGTGTAAGGTAGTGATCCTCTCAACATGGGGTAAGAAGACTATATTAAGCACTTTACTTTGCTGTAGACCCCAGCAACAGGCCAGTCCCCATATAACCAGTTCTGGGATGGCTCTGCAATTCTAAGCTTCAGACACATTCTAGCAATGAGTAAGCCCCATTCTAAAGAGAAATTAATGAGGAATTCCACATAGTTTATTTGGTAGTTAAAGAAGGTTTATTTTGGGGTGACTTACAACCAGTAAAGGGGTTGGTTATAGGATCTGGGAGAGGGTGAGGTACAGTCCAATGTGGTTCTCTGGAGAACTCTGACTTGGTCAGCAATCCCGCATCCAGGATCATGAGGTAGCCAAGAGAGAGTAGGCACATATGCATTTTGGGTCTTAAGGGGTCTCTGTCTCAGCCATCCCCCAGGGGCAGGTCACAGGCACATGTAGCAGTTACCTGCTGCCTCACTAGGGGCTGTGCTTCAAGGTCAAAGTTCTTCTGGTTCTAGGCCAGTATCCAAACCAGCCCTACTACTGGGTTAGCTCCTGCAAAGCAAGTCTTCAGCATCACTCACTGTAGATGCATAGATGCTTTTCTATAACCCAAGGTTCCAAGATCACACCAATAGGGCCTCCAGGCTTCCACATACTCCACCCATGCTCCTATGGCACTAGAGATGGACTTCAATATCCCCTGCAGACACAAGTTCTAGGCCATTCCCTATGCCTCTTATAGCTAGGCTGGCTTCCCAGCTTCAATGAACACAGTAAACTTGGCTTTAGACCCAGCCTCTATATTCCCAGACGTAGGCTACTATCATAGATCTTCCATACTTGGCATACCCAATGACTTCAGAAAAAAGAAAGTCTTCTATAACCCTGCCAAATGGCCTTCCCAAAATCTTCATTATTGTTGTTATTGATTATTATTATTGAGAGAGTCTCTCTCTATAGCCCTGACTATCTTAGAACCCACTATGTAGACTAGAATCACCTTGAACTCACAGAGATCTTCCTGTCTCTGCTGCCCAAGTGCTAGAATTAAAAGTGTGTGTCACCATGCCCAGCCCCAGAATATTTAAATCAGTTGACTGGTAAAGGGCTTTTCTTGTCAATGCTAGTTTGTGAAGATTAGGATAGGAGCTGGCTTCTTCTAATGTGCAGGTATTACTATATGGCTGACCTAGAACTTGCTATGTCTCAAGACAACAACAAAACAAAAAAAGGGAGACTATAACAAAAAAAAAAGAAGTAAAATAAAACACAAAGTAAATGATGAGTTTAACAAAGAGGCTTGAGAAATAAAAGAACCAAGAAAAACATTGAAGATAAAAATTACAATGACTGAACTGAAAAATTCCATAAGGGTTTTTAACAGCTGAGTTGATCAAGCAAAAGCTAGAAGTAGTGAAATTTCACAATCAGAGAAGCAAAAAGAAAACAGAATGGTAAGGGGATTTTAAAAAGCCTTTAAGAGCCAGGAAACACTATCAATGAACCGATGTGTGCATTCTATTAGTTCCAGAAGGTCTGGAGAAAGACAGAGTGGCTGAAATTTCATGTAAAGAAACAGCAATGAAAGTTTCTAAAATCTGTAAAGAGAAAGCCCATTTAAACCCATAAAACCAAAAGAATCCCTAGAAGATTAAGTATAAAGAGATGTTTCCCCTGACACAGGTTATATAATAAAATTCTCAAACAGCAATGACAAAAGGAATTTTGAAAACAGCAAGAGAAAAGCCAATTACACACACAAGGGAACTTCTCTAGGACTATCAACAGACTTTTCAGTAGGAACCTGGAATGCCAGCGAAGTATAGGCAAAAATATTAAACTAGTGAAACAAAATATTCACAAGCCACAAATGCTTTTATCTAGTAAAGCCATCCTTCAGAAGTGAATGGGCAAGACTTTCCCAGGCAAACAAACACGGTAGAAGTTTATTAACACTAGAAGTTTAAAGGTAATTCTTAAAACTGAAACAGAAGGACAGAGGCAGTAGGAAAGCATATAAAAACACAAAACTTAAAAGTCGGAATTAGATGAGAATGCTCCAACATTATAATGGCAGTATATAAATCACTTTGAAGTCTATTATAAAAGTTAGATGACCGGTTGAGGGAGTGGCTCGGTAGTAAAGTGCTTGCTTGCCATGGCCAAATCCCTGGATTAACTCCTAACACTGAAAAAAAAAGTTAAAACACAACTATATTAAAAAATAGAGACACTGAATTTACTTGGTGGTAGATACATGCCACGTAAAAGATGCAAAGAGCTGTACTGGTAATACATGTAGGAAGAGGATATGTTAAAAGGGGATTTTATTTTATGTAGGCAATGGTAAGTTGTGGTCAGATTTAAACAGACTGAACTACCCATATGTTTTGTGTAAGTTTCATGGTAACCAGAAACCATTAAGAGAAATGAACCAATGAATATCATTATAAAAGCCACCAAATCACTAATAAATGAGAAGGAAGAAAGCTGGGAGGGAAGTATAAAGCAGAAACCACCAATACAATGTAAGTGGTACATTGTTCTTTTAAAATGGTTAATTAAATGTGGACATACTGAATTCTCAAATCAACAGACATAGAATGGATGGATTTTTTCCTCAACAAGTACTTTTTAACTTTAATTAAAATATAAGTATATCATTTTCACCTTCTTCTTTCCTCCCTTCAATCCCTCTCATGTCTTACCACCACCCACAACTCAAGCTGGTGACCTCTTTTTCTTTATTAAAAACCAGCCATGCCATAAAAGATTTCTACCAACTTGAATGACACACATAGGCTGAAATAGAAGGTAGTAAAAAAACGATATTCCATATGAGTGGTAATTAGAAGAGAACAAGCTGGCTATGTCTCAGGCAAAATTGTTCTTAAGTCAGAAAGTATCATAAGGAATGAAGAAAGCCATTATCTAATAAGAGTTGGCTCATCAAGATTCTATAGCAATTACCCAATAAGAATCATTTAAATATATATAGAAAATTATTAGAATTAAAGGCAAAATAGGCACAGTACAATAATAGTGTAGGACTTGCATACTCTACTTTTAACAACAGATAGATCATTGATACAGAAAATCAGTATGGAAACATCAAGCTTAAATAACACTACAGACCAAAATCACCTAGTGTATATACACAGAACACTCCACTCAACAGCAGCAAAATACACCCCCCTCTCTTTCTCTCCCTCCCTCCCTCCCTCCTTCCCTCCCTCCCTCTACCCATCCATGCATCTATCTATTTTTGAAGACAGAGTTTCTCTGTGTAGCCCTGGCTGTCGTGGAACCCACTTTGTAGAAAAGGCTGACCTTGAACATCTGAGATCTGCCTGTTTCTGCCTCCTGAGTACTGGGATTAAAGCATGAACCACTATACCCAGCTTAAAACACAGATTTATTTTAAGCACAAATATAAAAGTTCTCAAGAAAAGATCATATGCTAGGCCACAAAAGTCTTAACAAATTCAAGGAAACTAAAATCATATCAAGAATCTTTTCCAACCACAGTGAAACTGGAAATATAAAACAAGAAAAAATGGAAAATACACAAATATGTGAAAATTAAACAACACATTGCTGAACAATCAATGAGCCAAGGAAGAAATCAAAACATATCTTGAAACAAATGAAACATAAAATACTAAAAACTGTAACAAAACTGATTCTATTGGAGAAGCTCACTGTGATGGGAGACTGTTCTGCAATAAACAGCTTGGCCTTACACCTCAAGGAACCAAAAAGAAGACAATTCAGACCTCAATACCAAAAGGAAAGAAAAAGTAGAATCATAAGCAGAAAAAAAAAATAGAACAGAAAATGTAAAAGATCACTGAAAGTAAGTTTTTTTTTTTTTAATTTTTTTAGAAATTGTTAGCAGGTATTAGCCAAACTAAGAAAACAGAAAGAAGACTCAAAATTATTAATGAATGAGAGGACATTATAACTGACATTACAGAAATATCAGAGACGATATGGATTAGAATAAGTAGCTATATAACAACAAGTTGCATTAGGAAGCAAATTTTGTTTAGCATGTGAGAAATCAACGAAAATGATATATTTAACAAAATTAAAATTCTTTCAAGATAAAGATGCCCAAATAAGTTAGGGATAAACAGAAATTTTATCAACATAAAGAAAACCTTTTACAATCAAAAACTCTAAACTGACTTTATAGTCAATGGGAGAAAAACGTGCTTTTCCTCATCCTTCTGTTACAAAGTAACTCTCACCAATTCTGTTCATTGTAGTACTAGAAGTGGTATCCAAAGCTATTAGCAAAAAATAAGTGAAATATTTTCACATTAAAAAGGAAGAAATTAAACTGTTTGTTTCTGTAGATGCATTAATTTTATATACAGAATACCTTACTCCACCAAAACCTACTCATAAGTCAATTCAATAAACTTGAGGGTATGTTTATAATCCACATACAGAAGCCAGTAGAGTTTCTATGCACTAGGATACAAGTTATCTGGAAAAAAATCAAGGAAATAATACATTTATAGTAACATAGAAATACCTAGAAATAAACTTGACTGAGGTGGGAACTGTACATAGAAAGCTTTGACACTGAATGGAATTGGGTAAATAGAAACATATTCCCAATTCTTGGAAGAATTAATTTTGTTGAAATGCCCATACTAGCCAAATCAATCAAAGACTTGATGAAATTCTTATTAAAATTACAGTGGAATATTTCAGAGAATTAGGAAAAATATCAACCCTAAAATTAGCACGAAACCACTAAAATTCCTAAAAGCCATCATTGAACAATAACAGCAGAGCTAGAGGTATCACACTACCAGATTTAGATATACAGCAAAGAAGCCAGTAACCAGAACCAGATACTTAGATAAAAATAGACAAACAGACCATTAGAAGATATTAGACACAGAAAAAATGCTGGCATGTACAGTTAATTGAACTTCAATGTAGTTGTCAAGAGCACACAGAAAAGAACAGTCTTTCCAATAAATTGTGTTGGGAATATCACTCATTGATATTCACATGGTAAAGATTCAGATTGGATCCCCATCATATACCACTTTCAAAGTCAGATGAGAATGTAATAGAGACTCAGATATAAAACTATAGTTATTAGAAGCATTTATGGGGGAAAGTTCCTTGATATTGGTCTAGGCAATGAATTTTTGGCAATAACCCACAAAATAACAACAAAAGTAGTAGACACATAAGATTACTTCAAACTAAGAACCATCTATGCAACAAATGAAACAATCAACATTGTGAATAAACATGTTATAAAATGAAAGACAATATTTGCATAAGGGTGAATACTGAAAACATGTAAGGAATTTGAGTACTCAATAGCAAGACAACCTGACTTAAAGATGGACAAGGACCCTGATTATACATTCCTGAAGGGAATATAAATGGCCAACAAGTATATGAAAAAAATCTAATTATCAGAGACATTCCAATGAAAATAAAATGACATATTACCTTATACCTATTAGAGTAATTATTACTATAAGATGGACTGCAAGTGTTGGGAAAGACACAGAGAAGCAAAGATTCCTGAACACAGCAGGGATGTAGACTAGTTTAGCTGCTGTGGAGAACAGTACGGAGTGCCCTTAAAAATTAAAAACAGATGAGCCAGTCATGGTGGCATGAGCCTGAAATCCCAACACTCAGGAGGCTGAGGGAGGAAGATTACCATTCTAGTCTAACCTGAGCTGCCTAATAAGACCCTGACTCAGCACTTTTTTAAAAAAGTAGTAATATAAAGAAATCCATGCATAGTAAACTTGCTGTTGGAGTAAGGCAATTCCAGCAATGGACAAGAATACCATCCCAATCCCAGTAGAACCCTTAGTTTGGACCCAACAGGGAAGAAACTGAAAAGTGAAGTATTACCTAGGTAAATGTCGAGTTCATAAGCAGACAATAATGATGGCTGAAGAAAGCATTCAGCTTTGGGAGGTAAAGCAAATGGTGTTGGATGAACAGGTCAAGACAGAAACAGTTCCCCAGATTTCCAGTTGCAGAGCCAGTTGGCACATGGGATAGCCATGCAAATATACCAAGTTTTGCTGTAGTGAAGCCCAGAATAATGAGTGTGTCAAACAAAACAAACATGTAACATGATAATGCAAAGCCTGATGGTGGGTAGACATGGAACATCAGTAAATGTGCATGGATTATCACATCTACAGCATCATGTGGTTATATCGTTGTACAAGATAAATGAGTTATTCAACTTTTGCCCAAGGAGAAAGGAGTAAAAGATGCAATTTCTATAGAAAAAAATGTAAAAGCACAGAGGAGGACACTCTGCTCCATCCCAAGCTTTTCTGGCAACTCAAGGGCATCCACAAAACTACCAGATTCCTCTTGAAGCATGGGGTTCAGCTGAAAACTCCCAAGACCCACAATGGAACAGGAGCTGTCTGAAGTGATATCTGTAGAAAATGGACTGGCTTAGTCAGGCAGCACAAAGAAATATGTATATCATTATGATTACCTCCCATTTATAGTGTAGCCTCTGGGGAAGGTTTTTATCAGGATAAATCAATTCATTCCAATTGGACTTGATGACTTGACCACTTGTGTTTTGAGAATCAGGCAAGAGTCACTTTGCAAAGAGATGATCCCTTTTCTTCTATCCAGACAGAGCCTCTGTCAGATACAGACAGAAAAATATGTTTTGGCAGCTGAGTCAGTGGCAATTGTACAGAGCTCATAATTTTGTAGGCTTCACCATAGAGACACCAGGCAGCCAGGCTAGACAGGAGTGAATACATGGCAAGACCAGAGCAAACTGCCACTTCACCCCTAGCAAGGCTGCACCAGCCTCTGGCCCAAGTCCCCCAGCACTTGCAGGCCATGTGGGTGCTTTATAAATTACTTTCTAGGTGGAAGGAGATGGGCAATGAAAGATGATGCACCCCAGACCTGCTGTCTCCCTCCCTTCATGTTGATGTAGTTTGGTCATACAGTTTCAATGTATTCTGGAACTTTTGGTGTTGCCTTGAAAGGGGAGAGGGTACAAATGGGGAGGAGCTTATGAGAACAGTGGGTGTGAAGGCCCTGCACTACTATGTACTCTCAGGACTTGAGACACATTCTCTGCTGTATCTGCTATGTGTCCAGGGCCACTGCTATAATAACCACTAACTTTTACTGACAAAAGTAGACTCCTTTCCAGGCGGAGTAGTAGGCAACTCCGATAGAGTGACTGATATCCACTCTCATTCTTCTGTCTTTGTCCCCAATGCTTTGATTTCTGCTTTCCCCTGACAGGTTAGGGCTGAAGCCATTCATTCACTGGGCAAAGGTCTCCAGGAGAGCTGTCTCAAGAGCATTAATGAGTCACAGTACCATTGCATCTCCTTTTAGACAATATTCAAGATTCATACACTTCTGCATTTATCCAGCCTCATGGTGACTGGAGAGGCAGGCATACTCTTAAGCATTAGAACATGGAAATAAGTGTCAGGGGTTGACACACTGAAGCAGAATTTGAAAGGAACACATCCTGTAGCTGAAATGTCCCACCAGTAGCATTGATACAATCTGTTCTCCATTCCAGAGATGGTGTTCTCTGCCATGAACATTGCTTCTGACATCAATATGGATGTCTGCCACATGTCAGTTCTTGGCTGGGGACCGGGGAGCATTCTTAGCATGTCAACATTTTGGTAAAATTGTCAGCAATTTGTGACTCATTACATGTGAATATGCCATGACTTTTCCTGACTGACTCGCCTCCCAGGGCTGCAAACGTGGTGGGAGAATAGGAGTGGAAATGCACAATCCAGAAGCCTGGTGTTGCACAGGGCATGGTCTGAGTGTGGGGCAAGGGCTAACGAACTGATGACTATTGACATAGGAAATTTAGTGGGAGGAAGAAGAAAACAGTCTGAACAGTAAAAGAAAGTGAGTTATTTTTTTCATAAGCATCATAACAATTGAGATTAGGCAACGTCTTCATCTTTCCAGAAGGCAACCTATCAATGCTGCTGTTATGGTTTTATCCTGGGGACTTGGGTGTGGCATGCCATTGCTCAGCTTCCTCTAATATCCACCTGGTAAGGATGGCTGTAGATTCCAAGCTCAGTGTCATTTTCATCTAAAAGGTCTTTCCTGCTCCCCAGATCCATTAATCAATCCACATCTTTTATAATGTTTTTCCAAACTTGCAAGCACAGATTTGCACGTGATGACATAATCATCTGCCTCCTTTACTAAGCTGCAGGGAATAAGTTTGTTTGTGCTTACTGTTAACTTCCTACCAATAAGTAGTAAACTTCACATATGGAGATAGGCTTCATAAAGATGAGCTCATGACCTATTAGATGAATAAACAAATGCACAGAGAATATTCACCAAATTGTGTTGGGAATACAGCATTCCTACTCATAGGCTTATTAGCAATTCTACAAAAATACCTATGAAATACTTTATACATATTTGAAACAAGTATTAAAAATCATATTCTCTCTCAGTCCCCAATCCAGAGCTGAAGGTATAAGGGAAAAAATCTAATTATGGTACATGCATTGTTTTTGTTATTGTCAGGTTCAGTGGCCTAAGGGATGGTGGGGGGGTGTTATGGGGATTTAATTATTTCTTACACTATTTGCAGTAGAAGCTGAGAGTAGCATTTTCTGTGGAACATCTCGGGAGATCCTGACTGTCTCCTAGATGACAAAGTAAACATGGGTGGCTGATAACTTGGCCAACCCCAATTCCTACCCCAGGGCCCACAGAGATACCTTCACCAACACAAACAGCAACATACTCCAGTTCAGGTTCTCCAGCAACTGCTGAGCTGGCGCTCACCAAGTCCCTTCATCTTAAAGAAAAAAAGAAACTGACTCCTCATTGATTGTGGACTCAACATCAAACCCAGGAGGATAACGACTGCCACATACTGTCATCTTCTCCCTTCTGTTCTCACCCTAAAAAGGGCCCATGAACCAGGAACAAATCAGAGTGCCAGCTTCTAGTGTAGGGTAGGGTACCCCAGGGATTTTAAGTATATGGAACAGATTAAAACCACAAATATTCAACCAGATGATCAAATCAGCAATACCTGTGTTGCACTGAACAGAACCGTGATTCTTCATCCTGTTCCCGTCATGTCTCAGGGAGGTACGACTTCCCTGTTCACAGCCACTGTAACCTGGGGTGGTTCGAGAACAGCCATATAAAGATATTGAGGCTCTGCAAGGTGTGGGCCAAGGTGCCAGGTCATAGTCAGCTCCCGCCATTTGATGATTTGTTTTGTTTTGTTAGAAAGTGAGGGTATATATCTCTCTGTCTTTGGGTACTAGTACTTATCAGTTTTTGCCTTTTCCATTACAAAAGCTATTGACCCTTCTTGCCTAAGATGAAATCCTTTAAAGACAAAACAGAGAGATGAGGAAGCTAAGTCCTTGCTAAATGAAGAAAGATGGAACTTTGGGACTCATGTGTCTTATTACCAAATCCTCCAGGGACTTCCTGTCCTGAGCACTCATCTCAGGTGGAAGGTCAAGGAAAAGGGGGAGGTTTAACCCTTCCTTATTAAAGGAAGTAACAATACTGAAGATCTCCCACTAAATGACTTAGCCCCAAATTCAAACCTGAGTTTTTATATTGGTTCATTTTGTTCCTTCATTTACTGAACAAACACTGCCAACTGTGTTGACGATGCTTAACCAGATCACATTCACCTTCATCACCCTCAATTAGCTTGGCTTTATTTTCTGTGAAGGGGTAATTCCCAGCCAACAGCTCAAAGCTTAAAAAGGGAGTCTAGCTTTGGCCTCAGATAGCTTCCAGGCCAGATTTATTTCTCCTCTTCTAACAAAGATGACCCAGAAAACGTTTATTTAGGCTTTATATAGGCCAAGCTGTGCAGGTCCTTGGCACCATGTGTGCAGCAAACTCTCTGGGTTGAACAACTGATCTCAAAGAGTGCACATACTCTGGAGCTGTCCTATCCTGTCCCTTCTAGAAAGTTCTCTTCCCTAGGCAGCACACTCTATAAAAAAAAAAAACTCCATCCATAAACAGTGAAGTGAGATGCTCCAAACAGAAATGGTTCTTTACTCCCATATTCACAATCTTTTTCTATAAAGGGACAGAGAGTACACCCTTCAGACTTGTGGTCCAGGAGGGCTTCGGGCCAGATTACCTACCTGCCACTGGGACAAGAGAGCCATGTCAGTAAAGACACAGAGACGAGTGGGCGTGGCTGTGCCCCAAGACTACTTTACATAGAAAAATGTAGGTGAATGAATCCAGCCAAAGGCTGCAGTTTGCTATCCACCGTCTCTGATTTTGCTTTACTTTAATGAAAGATTTTTCAGAACTGAGAAAATCTGGGCCACAGAGACTTGTCTTTAGTATGTGTTGACATAAACTGACCAGGATCCAAAACCTATGTAAGGTCAAAGCACTGAAGGGCTTTTCACATTCCTTTCAGAGTGGCATTATTTACCAGGAAGAAAATGCAAAGACTTCAAAGGGCACATTAGACAAATTTTGAAAACTCTTTACACCCACATACCCCTCACCCAAGAAACAGAGAACATTCCCACCATCCTGTGACATTCCTGTGTACCCCATGAAGTCTGGGGGTACCTATCTCTGTGGCTTAGATTGTTTATCTGAGACAGAGTCTCCTGTAACCCAGGTTGGCCTCCAACTCTGTGTAACCAAGAAAGATCTCCAACTCTGAATCCTCCCATCTACACAGCCCTGATGCTAAGATTATAAACATGTAGCTTCACACCAGTTCATGTCCTCCTGTGAATGAAACCTAGAGGCCCATGCATGCTAAGCAAGCACTCTAGCCTTTAGCTATATTCCCAACCCACTACGGCTTAGTTTAACCTATTATGGAATGCATCAAAATGGAACGACACGCCTTAGACTCTGAGGCATTGTGCCGTCCGTCACTCAGTTTACTGGATTTGTAATCGAGCCATGTGCTGTTGCAGCTCTTAGCAGCCATTCCCTTTGAATGAAATGCTCCACACTTGTGCAGACATTCCGCCATCTATCTCTACCTTTTCCCAACAAGGGCACATTGCCCCTGGCCCATAAAATCATTTCAAGTAAAAAAGAGAAGAAATGCCCGCAGAAAAGCCTAAATTGAGAACACATTCAAACATCTGCACGGCATTCAGACTTCTATGTGATTGAGGTTAACCCCCCACGCCATCTACACATACACACCAAAAAGGCCATCTTGGCTCAGAGGGAAATGTGCAGCACAGTGCCACTAATAAATAATTCCCATGTCGCTAGAATCCCAAGTAGGCTGCCCTGGCAAATCCTCTAGAGACCATGAATGTGTTTCTCCCAAGCTTTTCACAAGCCACGTGATGGACAGGCCTGTGGCATTTCCTTTGCTAACACTGGACAGCGAGGCTGGACTGCATAATTAACACCCATGGTTATTTTTCAATGCCTGCACCTGCCTCTCTTAATTTAATTATCTTTCCATTTCTACAATTCACTGCACACTGGTGATGGCTCCACCTGGCCATCCTTGCCCCGAATCTCCAGTTGCCTGCAGGACTTTTCATCCAGAAATAATTAGGAACACAGGGTCCTCTGTCTCGTGGCCAACTCAGCCGTGAACACTCCTGGACCAAGAAGGAAGTTTTATCTCTAACAAATGGAGTCAGCTCACAGCCGTATTAAAGAGACAGGGTTGACATCCAAGCATTTCTGCCTTGCTAAGAGCTACCAAAGAAAAAGTGGCAATGACCTTTCAGAACGCTTGGAACGCTCTGGCTCTGGGAATATCCTTCCCTTGGCTTGCTTGTGGTAGAGAGGAAAATGACTTGGAATTAGCCTCCCCGCAAACCTACAACAATATGTTGCCATGAATGTCCACTCTGGGGACACATGGGGACCTCATGCAAAGCAGAGGGCAATCTGGAGAAGACTCTGGGGTCTCATTTATCGGTCTCAGTGGATCCTTGCAACTAATCTTTATGTTCTAATAATATTCACCAGCACACTAACCAAGGGGCAATCTTGAATGACAGAGAGCCCTCCATCTGCCCTTTCTCTTTTTGGTTTCTTATTCAATGTGGCCACTTAGAGCCTAAAACAGTGTCCTCAAATTGGTAGTTTCGGTAACAGAGAATAGAGTTATAAGTAAAATAATAAGCAATGTCCTCCACAAGGCTCCTTGCCACCCCCTCCTCTCACTCTTGCATATCTTACAATGTATACTTAAATGAAAACACACTCTTGACCACTCGTGTCTGTATGCATATACCTACACACAGCTGTGTGTGCTCCTTTTCATCCTCATAAATACACATTTGTGGGAGGGTAAAATGATTGGGCTTTGATTATCAGATCTGAATAAGAAGGGCAGGCTGTATTCAACATCTTCTCTTCATTTCAACCTCTTCCCACACACTCAAAAGAGCTTTCCAGACAGAAGCAATAATTTTGGAGATCTGGCCTCATTTTAAAAGCCCTTCATTGCTCATGTGGCAAATTATGGATCACCTCAGCAAAGGGGAAAAGCTACTCTAAAATACTTGTGCTTTTCTGGGCTTCTGTGATCTTCAAGCACGTTGAGAGGATGTGCCGAGCCCCAACTCATGATGGACACACCTCAGTAGTTGCTCCCATATCCTGTTAGCCAGAGGTCCAGCCAAGGTGGCTGAGGATAAATGCAGGCCCGATTCCTGGTTTGACATACAGTTTCACTTCCAAGCTTCCATGAGGAGGTGGCCACATATACTTCCCACGATTTACAAAGGCTGTCACAGAGCTGGACATGGTGCTTCCTCCCCTCACATACCAAGGCTATCTGCCAAACAAATGGAACAACATCATGAACTCTGTAACCTATCTTGGTGCAATCTTGTTCCCAGGCCAGAAGTTCTGACACTGGATATTCTCTTTGGTCTCTGCCCACCCTGCCTCTGGTAGGCAACTTCTCTTTATGGGAAAGGAGTGTAGCCTCTGAAAGGCTGGCTGGTTAAGCTTGCAAGGTAACTCCAGGTCCCTCTGATTTTCTTTCTCCACCTACTTCACTGCATACTCTTGCACCACAGGATTGATAGATATGGGTTGTTCTTCCACTGGAGCATGCTCTGTCCTGTCTTCACAGAACATTTGCCCTTAGAAGGAAAAAGCCAGGCCATGTTGATCAAGAATCTGCAGTCTCGATGAGTTCTCCCAGTTACAGACTCTGAAAGTGTTTCAGGACAGGTGAAGGCATACCAACACAGAAATGGGGAGATGATACTGGGAAGGGAAGAGATCCAGTGAGGCACGTGTCCCAGAGTTATGGAGCATGATAGCAATAGGTTAACTTTCAGCAAGAAACCTGTAGAAAATGCAAGACTGAAAGCCTCTTGCACCTCAAGCCTTCCCTCACCCAAGGGTTAGATGTACACCTTTGCCCTTCTATCACAATGTGGCTGTCTCAGGAAGTATTTACCCATTCTGGTTTACTACAAAGGCAAGAAAGATAACTTTGACAGGTGTGCTTGTTTGAATAAGAATGGCCACTATACATTCATATACTTGAATACTTGGTCCCCAGGTGGCAGAACTGTTTGGGAAAGCTTAGGAGGTGTGACTTTGATGGAGAAGATGTGTCATTGGGGATGAGCTTTGAGCTTCCAAAAGTCGACACCATTCCCAGTTAGCCCTCTCTTTGCCTTCTATGTGCAGAGAAGGATGTAAGTTCTCAGCTACTACCCCACTTCATGCCTGCCTGCCGCTATGCTTCCTACCATGATGACTATGGACTTACTCTCTGAAGTAGTAAGCAAGCTTCCAATAAACTCTTTCTTCATGATGTCTCTTCATAGCAATATAAAAGTAACTAAGACATGTGGCCAGAGGAAGTCTTCAGGCAAAAGGACTGCTGCTGCCCTGAAGGTTATGGTTGAAGGAAATCCACAGGGCAGTGGTAGCTCCTGAGTCTCTGAGCAATTGACAAAAAAATATAAAAATACAAATTAAAGAAAAAAAACAAAAAGTAATACGAGTCTGTGAATCATCCATTTTCTCACATCTCTCACGATAAAACAAAAATGACATCCTAGTCTCATACTAAGAAAAATAGAACAAGCGAAAATACACTGCATGTCTCCATATGGGACATTGTCCATAATGTAATCAGATGACTATGTCTTGTAAACATGTCCATGATGCATTCATTAGAACCTGTCTATTAATATGTTCTATCTAAGATATTATATATACTAAGTTGTAACTATAACTGCTAGTCTTCAATCCCATCAAAGACCTGAGAAGGAACATAATGGTCCCTGAGAAATGGTAGATGGATGCAAGCAACTTTCGGGAATCTTGCAAGAGTAGACCAAGACAGCTGGCAGCCTGGACAGTCACCTAATGTTTCTCAGCATTGTTTGGTGCATTCAAATTGGCTACAGGCCTAGAGTATCTGACAGACCATTTTCAGAAGCAGGATTTCTGAAAGACCATCTTACCCTGTCTTGGCAGAGTACAGTGGTCGCTTTCCTTGTGTCCCGCTTGCCCAGAAAGGACAGCATTGCATTTGTACTGTCAGCCATCAAGCAAGGGCAGTTCTTTGCCCAGTAGGCCATTTGTGCAAAAGACAAACTTACAAATGGTAATGTCTTAGAAGCCCAACATTCTCTCGGGATCAATTTGGTGCAGCCAGGAGCAATTGTGTCTCACGTCAACAGAATTCTAAGTTATTTAAATGCCATATTCTCCAGGTCTATGAAGTGTTGAAGATTACCTGCCCATCTGACCTATGTATCTGGTAAATCTGGATAACCTAACTAACGTAACTATAGAGATGACAGGCATAGGCGACTATAATCTATAAATCTTATCTATCGAAATAACCTAAGGACTAAGGCTTCATGTAAATAAGGTAAACAGTCTATAAGCAAATGTATGGTGAAGAACGATGACTTCAAAAATTATGACAATACACAAGATATTTATAACAGGGGTAGGAATATATAGTGCGATATGCAATATGACAATAATATTAAATATATATCAATATACCGAATATCCTAAACAGAAGTAAAACATATATAAAGTATGACAGATATAAATTTACATTTGTATCAATATAAAAATGTTTCAAATAAGAGTAGAAATATATGTACATTATATAACAAATATAGTTCCGTATTTGTATCAATATACAAATTATCTTACTTCGTAACATGCACCTATGTTCTCATCTAGAAAATAGTGCCAGCATACCTCCTCCATATGGACATGGACAGAATTAAGTCAGATGATGTCCTGAACCTGCTGTGCAAATGAGAAAGCATGGTAATCTTGCTAACTGCTCAGACCTGCAGGGGTGCTGGGAGCCCACCAGGGGCTCTAAGGGAGATTAGATGCAGGCATTGGCCTTCCATATCTTACAACATGGCATAAAAAGGAGGCTTATTCACCATTCAGGATTCCACTTGACTGAGAACAGAGCAAGTAGGTACTCAGCATAATTTTCAAAGAGCTAAATACCAGCTCACTGCTCAGCCTACTTTTTGAAGAGCTCAGATAAATCCAACCTGCTTTATCAGAGCACCAGCTCAGAGAAAATGTGTCACTCTAACAGAGTTATGTTTACTCATGTCTGACCAGAAAGAAAAGATACTTGAGCAGCATGGAGACCACCAGTCCATCTTGCTATCTTTCAGTCTGCTCCAGCGTGACATCTGAATCCTATGTTGGAGTTAGATAATCAGATAAACTGGGAGACTTTGCTGATTTTGAAGTCTGACTGAGAGTCATTTTTTTTGTTCTCAGCCTACAGGACCAAAGTGTCACATCATACTTCTTGAGGCTGAGGTTGGACGTGTGTGCGAGTGCGCAAAGTAGTTCACTGAGTAGCTCAGGTTAGCACAGGACAAAAAGCTGTATAGCCCAGAACGAGAAACTATGCAGTCCAAGATGGCCTTGAACTTGTGATTCTCTCTGGCCATGTGTCATGGTAGACAGCTTTTGAGGCTCCTTCTTTACTAGGTCCTTAAGCAAGGGCATTTTAGCATTAAAGTGTCCCAACTTCCTTAGGGAAAAAAATGGCGTGAAAATCTGATTCCAATAGGTAGGTAACAACAATGTGGATGGATGAATAATTATTTAAGCTGAGGATCAAACCCATCCAAGGAGATTCTAAAAGAAGCTATGACTAACCCAAGAGGAGTCTTGGATTTCTAGATTAGACAATACTCCTTCTACACACACCACCCTCACTACCTCACACAGCTTGGTACTGTTGTGGATTTGGAAATGACTTCAGCAGACACTTCTACATCTAAAAGTCCACCCTCTACAAACAAACAAAAAAAATGGCACTTGGCAGGAGATAAAGGTCTTTCTCCAACTTATCTTCTCCCTCATATCTGTCTAGACAATACTTTTCTAACCTAGGATACAGAGCCTGGGGATCTATATAATAACTTGAATACTCCTAAGTATTGTGCAAAATTTAAGTCCAAATTTCTAGCCATAATAATCAGTATCTTTATGAGGCCCCCAGAAGTTGGGAATCACCATTCTAGTCTAAAACAACACCGAGAACAGACATATATGTGGAAAGGATCACATATAGGGCCCTAAGTGGCACACAGGCTATTCTGATAACTATGGGGAAAAAAAGGATGATCTCTTAAGTGTTACACCTGGGCAGCCCTGGCCACAGGTTCGATATCACAGTTGTACACACATAGAACCTGCTGTTTGGAGTCACCACCTTAGAAGTATCTTTAAAATCAAAGCTCACTTTACCCAAGAAGCATGATGATATATCCATGTTAGTTTTAGCATAAGAAGTAACTATTCCCCCCCCCCAAAAAAAAAAACATAAGTAAAATTGATGTGCCACCCCTATATGTCAGTATGAGCTTACTGAGTTTGGTACCCAATGAAGGACAGAAAGCCAGCCCTGCAGAGGATTTTAAGATGTCCCCCATGGCACCTGGGGGAGATGGAAGGGTAGCCCCCGGCACTCTGGGCAGTTGAGTAACCTGCTCACTGCTGGAAGCAGAGCAGCCCGTGTCCTTTCTGGACCATTGGCTTTGGTCCTCGCTGTTCTTTGCATTCTCTGGGGGTTCTGTATGTCATCTCACCGTAGGCCTTTGTTCTTGCAATGAAGAGATCGGCTCTTGAAACTTGGAATGACTTTTCAAAGTCATGTGGAGAACTGGACAGGAATGTAATGACCAACAGTCCCTACCAGCGCCCTCCCCCCATGGGGGGCTGCCGATGTTCTTCTCTAAGATTTGGGAATTCTCTTTTTATTTCTTGCACTCTTCTCTTTCCATCTTCCTAACCCCACTCTTTCTCATGTCATTCATCTTTCATTGTCTGAACTTTTAACACCACAAGCCAACATGGTGCTTAATTTCTCACAGACTAGCAATGTTCATTCAACTCCCCAACCAGGTAAAAGATGAGCTCAGCCCCGGTAGGGTCCTGCCTTTGCAGAAGAGGTGGCAGTGGGGCTGACACTGGCCAGCATGACCAGAACATTCCAGTAAAGGTCTAGTTTCCTTTGGGTCTGCCAAGGGAGAAACTGGGTCATATAAGTCAGAGTCTCCTGAGGAACAGTAACAAACCAAAACCAGGCCTGAAAGCATCCCCATGAAAGGACAAAATGAGGTGACGGCACAGAGCCAGCTTGTAGGTCCTGGAGATGGCAAAGTAACAGCCCTTTAATAAAAGGGGCCCCCAGAGATCACAAAGTTTGAGCCATGTACATGTACTTGTGCTGGTGCTACCCCCCCCCCCCCCCCCTGACCACCCAGCCTAAGCATATACGCTCTCAGTGTAGCTCATTTTCCTTGCGGTCTCATCCAGCCTCAGGCTGCTGCAGGAAATGGTGAATCAGAAGAACTTTCCATAGACAGGCACAAATATTTGCCCTCTGATGCCATCTGATGAAATCTCAACTTCTGCCTGCCAGAGCAATAGGATTTAGTGGGTATTCCGTGTCCTTGGCTTGGCCCTGAGCAGGTGGAGGGAAAGCTTTGCCTTGCACGTTTTCAAGCTTCTCTCTGGAATCTGCCCCACTTCCTGCCCCAACTGCCTCTCTTAGCCACTGAGGAGGCCAGTGGAGCTCAGGAGCAAGATTACTCACAGGGCTCTCCTCTAGCTACATGAGATTCTTGGTACAGAGGCTGGAAGCTTCTCCAAGCAATGGTCATATGACGCCTGTGTTGATTCCTTCCTCTGTTTTGTCATGTTTGCCCCTTTTGGTTTAACACACACACACACACACACACACACACACACACACACACGAGAAAGAGAGAGAGAGAGAGAGAGAGAGAGAGAGAGAGAGAGAGAGAGAGAATGGCACACAGGACCTATGCCATACAGCACTAAGGGGACAGAACCACGCCTTTATTCCCCATGAGTCTCCACTACTACCACCTGTTTTCAGTCTTCAACTTTTCCTTAAGAGCATCATCCTTCAGGTGGACAGCACAGATGATTCAGTTGTGGCACCAAGAGCCAGCACTGGTGGCCTGGAGACATCTCTGCCCTCTCCCTGTACCTCAGGATGGTTCACTTGTTCACAACACTTCCTTCCTGTCTCCTCAAAGCCTCACTACCATGTGTCTTCCTCCAAGTTAGAAGCAACACAAGGAATGACATGGACTCAATGAAAATTAGACGCCAGGGAAGAAAGAGGGAGGGGGGAGGGGGGAAAAGGAAGGGGGGGGGGAGGGGAGGGGGGAAGGGGGAGAGGGGAGGGGGAGGGGAAAAGAAAAGGGAGGGAGAAGGGAGGGAAGGGGAGGGGAGGGGGAGAGAAGGGGAGGGGAGGTGGAGGGGGGGGGAGGGAGGGGGAGGGGAGGGAAGGGGAGGGGAGGGGAGGGGGAGGGAAGGGGGGGGAGGGAGGGGGGAGGGGGGGGGGAGGGGAGGGGAGGGAGGGGAAGGGGAAGGGGAGGGGAGGGGGGGGGGGGGGGGAGGGGAGGGGGAGGGGAGGGGGGGGGGGGGAGGGGGGGAAGGGGGGGGAGGGAAGGGGGAAGGGAGGGGAGGGAGGGAAGGGAGGGGGAGGGGGGAGGGGGAAGGGAAGGGGGAGGGGGGAGGGAGTGGAGGGGAGGAGAGGGGAGGGGAGGGAAAAGTGTATCTGTTTTCCAAAGACAGGCCTGAAGTCCATTCCAGAATGTTCATTTTCTGCTCAGGACTCTCGTTCTATTCCACTTGGTCCAGCACACAAAAGGTAGCATGGCAGACCCTGTTGGCACACTGCTGCTGCTCCTCCTCTGCCCTGGCTCTTTCGGTGCTTGCCAGCACTCAGCACTGGCATCTATTTGCCCACATGGGCAGGGGGCAGAAGAGTGAGGAATCTGCAAGCTCATCCTTTGGCCAGGAACTACAGACAGTTGCCACAGTAACCATAGCCTGGTTCCCACCTTCTTGGAGGAGTAAATATGCAGAGATAAATTTTTCAGAATCCCCAGCAGAGTACACGTCAGCCCAGGGGCTTCCAGAAATCCCTTCCTTCCCCTGGTTCATCTACCTTATAGATGACCTAGCCTCAAATCTTTGCTCAGAATCTGCTTCTGAGAGAAGCCACAATAAGACAGGCCTTGGAAAAGAAGGGAGCAAGACAGTCCAGTTTCTAATGAGCTCTTATCCCCCAGCCTCTACATTCATTATTTTTATACCACTCTGACCAAAACAGCAGACAGAAACAACTTGAGAGAAGACAGATTTATTTTGGCTCACAGTCTCTAGGATCTCGGTCTGTGATTGCTTGGCCCCATGTGCTCAGCCTGAGCATCATGCCAGTGGAAGCATATGTCAGAGAGCAGCTGTTCAGTCACAGCAGACTAGATGCAGAGAGAACGACAGAATGACGCCTTTAAAGACTCACCTCATGCCCCCAATTCTCATTTTCTTTATTTCTTTTTAGAAAAGGTCTCATATACTCTAGGCTGGCCTTGGACTCACTATATAACGAAGGAAGACCTTGGAATTGTCCCAAGTGCTAAGATTAGAGGTACATAATACCATGTACAGTAGAACAGGTATACAGTATCCAGCTCATGTAGTACTGGGGGATCAAATCCAGGATTTTGCGCATGCTAGGCAAGGACTCTACCAACTAAGCTGCATCTTTAGCCTCCCAGTATATTATAAAGGTAGACTGTATATACCAAAGGTAGACTGTATGTATACATATATATGTATATATATACATATATGTGTATATATGTATACACACACACACACACACACACACACACACACACACACACACACACACATATATATATACCAAGTTCCCAGAATCTCTCAAAAGAGTTGTAGCAGATTGGGACCAAGTGTTTCAATCATATAAGCATGTAGAGAACGTTTCAGATTCAACTTAAAATTGCCTCTGCATTATCATCTGCAAATAAGGGTCAGAATCGTGCCTGCCTCAAGCACAGGCTGAAGGGTGGAACCAGCATCATGACCTTCCAAGATCCCAAGAGCCTCATGTTGGTTCAGTGTGAGATGCATGCTTCAATGCTCAAGCATTCTGAGCCAAGGTCAAGCCTCAGTTGCCAGATCAAAATCCTGACTCTGCTTCCCTGACCTGCCATATTTGCACATCTTTCCCTCCTGCTGGGCTGGGCTAGCTGCAGAGTTTCACTCCAACTAATTTGTAAGCCAAAGACTTATAATATCCTGTCATGGGAGTGTGATTTGAAAAACCACAAATAATTTCTCCAAATTTTGACAAGGCAGGAAGCTGACAGACATGCCTTACAAGGAAATCCCCGTCAGTGGCTTGGCCAGCTCTACCTCATGGAGTGGTAGAGATGCCATCCTTCTGATTGCTGCTCCACAGGGGCAGGGGCATTTTTCAAGACAGAAGATCCTCCCACAGAGGTTAAGAGTTCCTGGAAAGTCACCTTTAGGGTCAACCTTTGTTCCTCCCAGTCAACACTAATGTCTTTCCCATCTGCTAGATCTCAAATACAACACACTCTATAAAAATGCCAATCATGGTCACCAATCAATTGACAAATATTTATGCTGCTCCAAGTGTCACTAAATGGAAAATACACATAACAAAAAAGTAAATTATTTTTAAAAAGTAGTATGTACTGATGAGAGATTTCACTGAAATGCTGGAGTACCCACTGTGAGAGATTTACACACCCACTGTAATGACTTACACATTAAGCTCTTTTGGAATCATTTGAGTACTTATTTTTATTTTGATTTAAGTTTTCACTGAGGCATAATTTGCCTACAGGAAAACATGCAGCTTTCCAGTGTAAGGTTAATGAAATTTGTCAAATGTGAATTTCTTTGTAAACCACAACCCATAAAGCTAAAGAGTATTTCCCCACCCAGCTGGTTCTCTGTGTCCATTCCAGTCAATCAGATACCATGCCCTTGAATGTCCAAACATTTTAGTATATTTCCTAGGAATGAGGCCATTCCCTTCCATAACTAACACAAACTTGTCAAAACATGGAAATGAACAGGGATAGCATTACTATTTATCTAGTCTTCAGATATTCCTCGTTTTGCTCATTAGGACACTAATGACATTTATAGGAAAAATGGCCATTTATGGGTCAGGATTCCAACCAGCCACATGGTGTACTTAACTGTCCCCTCCCCTCCTCAACTGTCCCCCCCTCCCACCCCCCCCCCCCCCCCCCCCCCCCCGCTAACT